>NC_141913.1:61019166-61172500 GCF_057802395.1 Ceratotherium simum simum
TAAAACATATAAAAATAATATTCCAACTTTAAAATACACAAACATAGGAAAAGAGAGAAATTTAACAAGAGGAGTGTTCTGTTTATTATTGCAGCAAACAACACTTGTAGTAGCATTTGTATATCAACTTATATTTTCCAAAGCACATTTCAAAAAGTTCTCGCTTGATTATACATTGCCTTCATCTGTAAGCCTCTCAGCAACCAGGCTGAAAAAATAAATAGTTTATAAAGTCTTACCTAAAAAAAGGAAGCTTACAAATTTTCTTGGACTATTTCCTGAAAGAAGGTATTACTTGGCCTTATGTTAATGACTTTGGGAACCATCTAGTTTTCATCTTTATTAGCATTTTGTAAAATATACAGAAATTGTCTTCTGATGGACTCTGGCTACATCATTTCTCTATGTTTGCAGAGCTTCTGTCCCGAAATCCTAATTCAGTGCTGACAAGTCTTCAAGAACATAGCTAATATGGTACAGATGAAATTAAGAGCAGTCCTCAAACTATTCTCATTGTGTTGATGCTAAAGCCAAGAGTTAACGTAATGGAATGTGTGCGTGCATGCCTGTGTGCATCTGTGTTTGTCCATGTGTGTGTTCCAACCAATTAAATAGGGAACTTTATAATTAGGAACATTAAAATTTAGGCATTGAACATGGAAGTAAATTGCAGCTTTTACAAACATTAAGAAATCATAGGAAAATCAGACTGCAGTTTTTACCCGTGAGTATGTGGACTGGGAAGAGCAGGAGAGAGGAAACGCATGTTTTGAGAAGTCGCTGTGTACCAGGTGCCTGACAGGTGTTATCTCGCTTAATCCTCCCAACGATAGTCCAACACAGAGCTTTTGACCATTTTACGAATGAGGAAACCAGAGCTTGGGAAGGTTGGACAACGCAACATCTGAATGTGGACCCTTCGCTGCACCGCCCATCACACACCGTGCTGCTGCCCACACACTATAGCTCCTATTGTTTTTGTTCAAAATAAAACTATGTCATTAGATCCAAGGATCAATATTGTCTCAAATGTGGATCTCAGTCTATGACTTTATCCTTTTCAAACACAACTCTTAGTTCCACTTCTAATATATCCTTACATTATTGGTACCTGCTCCTTTTTGCTAACAGGGAAAAAAATCCAGATATTCTCTTAGGGCTTGTAAGATTGCCTCCATAGACAAGCAAATAGTCTTAACTTCAATTACACTTACTACATCAGAAAACAAAATATGCTTGATTTTGTCCTTTAGACATAACCTAATGACAGACCAATATTGAAAGTAAGCAATTGCCTAAAGTCCATTTCAATTCACAGCATCTAATATGTCTAGTATAAAATAATAAAGTGTTCCTAGAAATATTAGAAGAAACACCATTATTTAATTACCATAAGGCCTTCCGGGACAGAAATAAAACATGATTTACGTGGATGAGCAAGGGAGGGGTAAGGACTAAAAAGACATTATATGGATGAAACATGAAATGCTAGTAGAAAAGAAAGCAAATTGTGGACCAGCCAGCAAAATGATAGATGAAATGCTAAAATAAAATAAAATAATAAAAAGGGGGAAATAAATTCTACAATGATATTTTGTATTATTGAGACTGAAGCAAGTGGTTGAACTATGCAGGGGAAACAACACTTCAGAGATTAAATAAAGTAATGTTATTCAAAGCCAACAGGAAAAGAAGTCATGGAATAATCTTTAAAATTTTTATTTCCCGTAAGATGGCATATTCCATTTAGTGAATCAGATTAGTTAAGCAACTGGTTTGGTTGTAAAACGCAGTGGGTCTATAAGTGGGTTTTGACCTAGATAGCTAGAAACAAAATAACAGGCATATAACCAAAATATAGTCAATGAGAGATTGATCAAGTAAAAAATTAAATAAGAAATATACACAATATCTTTAGCAGTCAAGTAATCGAAAGTTGCAAGGAAAACCAACTTATTACAAAGCATCGGTTGTTTTGCTATTATAGTTTTGAGATTTACCTCTCAGAAATATAGATTCCCAGTGGTTAGACATGCAAGATCAATCGCAAAAGTATAGAATATATTTCAATACGTGATGTAATTCAGCAAGTAAATTGAATTTAGTAAATTCACTTTAGAAAGTGCTTCAAAACCCCATGAAATAGTTCACGGTCTGGTTTAGATCACCTCCTCTCCTTGTGAAAATGGGAGTTTCCTTCCCTGTGACGGGCTGAGTCTCAGACAACACTCTGCAAAGAGATTCTTACATTCATTACAAAATCCAGGCTTTGGACAAGCTACTGTCTTAGTTATTTTCCCTGGTCAAAAAAATATATATATATTAAGGCTTATTTTATTTTAATTAATATAAACAATTTAAATAAAATCAATTTTAAATAACTTTAAATATATATAAAGGCTCTCATAAATATGGCATAATAATTTTTAAAACTATAAATAGAGAAAAATGACAACATACCCATCAGAGGATTTTAAGTTATCTTACGACCTTTGAACAACAGAGATTTATTTCTCGCTCCTATCACGTTTCCACTGAGGGCCAGCTGGGGGGCGTTGCTCTATATTGTGTCCACTCTGGGACCTGAATGATCACTGCACCTGTTGGGAACATTGCTGGACACTGTGGCAGAGGAAAGACATCCTACCCTGGAACCTGAATCTTCTGCGCATAAGCGACACAGGTCAACCACAGGTGGCAGCAATTGTGACCTGCCCAGGAGCCTGGCAGGCAGGGACCAGAAGCAGCTCGTGACGCCTCCAACACCTTAGTCCCAGAGTGGAGGGACTAGTGGGGTGATTCTTACCAGCAGGCAGTAGATGTACTTATCAACTTTTTCAATGATTTAGATGAAGTCAGCAATGCTTTCACCAGCTCGGCAGACCCCGTCAGTTTGGAAGCTAGAGCCGTCCTCCAAAGGTCAAAGAAAGCATCACAACGTGAACTTGGGAGCTAGAACTGCACACGGAGAACAACACTGAAGTTCAGTGTTTTTCAAATCTTCGGCCATGGAAAGATACTCCCAGAGACATTTTGGTGGGTGGGAGCATTCCTGCAAAGTACAAGGTACCAGAAAAATGAATAAGGGGTGTGATGTTAGCTTCCAAGGAGGCATCGACTTAAATGGCAACATCTCAATCCCCATCAATAGGATAGAGATTGTTCAGTGATGAGAAAATAATGACTTGATATGAATGCACGTGATCTCTTAGATGCCAGTCTCTTCTCTAAATATCCACGACCTAAGCTGACGTTCTGTGGGAAAGCATTTGCTATTATCTACGCATATAACTAAGTGCACGTTCCCTTGTGTGGCAGCCAAACCATCCAGATGCCACCGACCTCTGGCTTTCCCAAACCTTGGGCACTGAACTCTCCTGGAGTTCTCCCAAATTTCTCTGTCTCACCTCCATGATTCCTCTAAAGCCCTCTCCTCTTCCATTGTCCACTGGCATGATCGACTCCTGCTAATTCTTTAGGGCTCGTCTCCAAGACAGACTGAGCTGTGCGTTCAGTTGTGGCCTCGGGACACAAGCACCCACCACGATGGCAGCTCTCTCACCCGGTGGCACTTATTTGTGTGCTTTTACTGTACTGGTTTTTTGTTTTTCAGTTAAGCTGTGAACTTTTTTATAGTCTTAAATTCTAGCAAACGGTCTCACTCCTTAAAAGTTGTTGACTGAAATGAAATTGAAAAAAGAAATTAGCCAAATCAAAGAAAAGAAGAGGTAGCCTGAGAAACGGAACATGGTATGTATGATAACTTTATATTTGACAAAAATGACCATGTAAAGCAATGAGAAAAATAAGGATTTTTTGATAAATGATTAGCGAGCTGAGATGAAGTACAAAAACAGCTTCCTCTCACAATATACACCAGAATAAATTCTGAATAAATCAAATTATTAAGTGAGAAAAGGAAACCAAGTAATCAAAACAGAAGAAAATGTATGCAAAAATATCCACATGATCTCTGATTAGAAAATAAATTTCTGTATGTAAAATTAATGAAAGAAATCACAAAGAAAAGTATTACTAAATTTGATTACACAAAAATATAAGACTTCTGTATATCCATAAATGTCATAAATAGAAGTTTAATTTTGGCTTTCTGGCAAATAACAGGTGGGAAAAATACTTTCAACAAACTGATGGACAATAATACATAAAGAGTTCAAAGGATGAATTTAAGAAATTCCAAAGGATAAATGTTCAATAACAGTAAACATTGCTATGTAAAAGATGACATGTAAATATTTAATAACGATATCAAAAATGCTTAATTTTACTAAAAATCAAAATTTGCAAATTGAAAAGCAACATAAATGATACATTCTTTCTAACCTACCACATTAGTAATTTGAAAATAGATATAAAGTTATATACTTCGTATCATTTGATCCCAACAATTCAATACTGAAAATGTTCCCCAAGAAATAAAAAGAGATGCTTTTAAACCTATGTTTTCAAGGATATTTGTCCCAATGTCCTTTTTTAAAATTGTGAAAAATTGGAAGCACCCTCCATGCTTAAAGTAGGAGAAGGATTAATTACATGTTTGACAACGCAATAGTAGCCACTTAAAATGATAGAGTACATACTATTTAATGATATGGGGAAATGTTCCCAGGTAGTCTTAAGTGAATACAAGAAGGATTAAAATTTGCATGTAAAGTGAGATCTGAGAGAAGGGACAGGAAGGTGATGCAGCAAAATTGTTCACAATGTTTATTCTCGGGTTGAGTGACAGCAAAGGTTTCTATTTTCTCTGTATAGTCCGTGATATTTTCCAAATTTTCTATGATAAGGATGTGTTAATTTTAGAATTAGAATAAAATGATGAATAACTTACAATGATAATGCTTAATGTTAGTGTGGGTGCAGTGAGCCATGAAACCGCCTACTCCGTGGGTGGGAGCAGGGACGTTTAAACCATTCCAGACAACAAAATACCACAATGGCCTGAAAATGCCTTCATGTCCATTGAATCAGTGGTTCTATTTTTAGAAAGATAGCCAAAGCATAAGATAAAAATGTTATGTATATGCTAAAAATGTTAATAATTAGAAAATGAATTTCTATACCTAAAATTAATTAAAGAAACCACAAAGAAAAATATGACTAAATTTGACTATAGAAACATATGAAACTTCAGTATATCCATAAATGTCATAAATAAAATTTTAAGTTTGCCTTCTCAAACAAATAACAGATGGGAAAATTATTTTAAATATATATATTTTATAAATACATATCCTTATATTTACATATTTATATTTTATAAGTATATATGTATGTATTAATATTAATATATAATATACAAAGGATGTGTATGTTTTCGCAGTTATATTTAACATGACAAAAATTTGAAAATAACCTAAATGTCCATAAATAGGCATTAGTTAATAAGCTTTGACCATTGATGCAATGGAATATACTTACAATATGTTAATTGGAATACAATTTTTCTAGAGAAGAAAATGTTAATTAAGTAAAAAAATATGAAATGGGGAAATATAGGAATATTTTAACAGGTTCATATTATGGAAGCCTTTCATTTATATGTTTACATTTTTGTGTATTTCCAGTTTTTCCTCAAAGTGCACTTTTATAACTAAGAAAGTATGTTTAATCTTTAAAAAGTCAAAAGAAATATTGGTTGAGTTTGAAAGAGAATTATTAAATATTTTAACATTGAATCTTCAGATTCCAACACAGTCCCAAATATCAGCACAGTCTTTTTGACCACTAACTTTTAATTTTTGCAAGAGGAATATTTTAACATATTTTTTCTTGTCTCATGCCTTAACTTGTATGATATCTGTGCACCAATTCATAGATATGTAGCTAAAAACAAACCAACACAGGTTATTTCCCTACACATTTTTCAATGAGAGGGAAAATTTGCCTTGACAAGCTTGCAAAATTTCCTTGGAGTAAGGAAATTGTTTTGGGTGACTCATCTACACCAGTGTGCTTGTTTGTTGTGGGAAATTCTTCTAAAAAGCTATTTAAACGAAAGAACTGCTTATGACATCAACACACTAAATTATACTCCTGCATATAAACTGGTCGAAATGATATAAAAGTAACACTCTTCAGTCTAGCTGAGGAGAGATTTGCAGAGATGAGCGATGTGACAAATCAAATCCTTCAAGGAGAGACTGAGATGGAAATGAAGGGTACCCATGTGCTCACAAAGTCTAGCCACAGCAGAAATTATTCACATGATCTTTCAGATCTCAGTGAGGTAAGGAAGAAAGAGCAGCCCCGATCATTGTCTGAATCAACCACAATATGGACAAATATTTTGAAAACAACGTTTTCTTCAAGTCACAGTTCTGGAATTAGGGAGAAATTACTGCAGAATGACAGATGTTAACGAGGAGACTGAGGCACTTGAAAATGCTCCACCTAAATCTGTAGATGGATAATTCCTTTTGTATTGAATCAGGAGGGGTATTGAAGAAACAACCGTGGAGTTCGATGGCCTGACTTGTAGTTCTAGCTCTGTGATCGACCAAAAGACTTTAAACAAGTCACCAAACCTCTTCCCTTTCCTTGTCTGTAAAATGGGTAGAACAGTAAACATGCCACAATGTGGTTTTTCAAGCTCACACTCAGAAAGGAAAAGAAAAAAGCCCTGTGTAAGCTGAAGAAAGTCCTTTGTAAACTGTACAGTGTTTTGCAAAGAAAGCGATATTATACTAATTCATTCAACTCTGAGCTTTGTTACCTGCCAGGCATCGTGTGCTGGGGATGCAAAATGCGGGCTTCAAAATACCCACCATGCCTTGGTTCACCTCAAAATCACAGCAAGAAGACTGATTGCGTCATCTGGAGCAGTCCAACCTGAACAAGGGTCCCTGCATGGTCTTGCCCTCCATGAAGAGAGCTGCCACCTGCGGGATGGCCCTGACCTTCTGCTCTCTGAAGGTCCAGTCGATGTTGGAAGGAGATATGCAGTGCACACTTCCTAATGATTCTGCAGCCATCTCAGTCCTGACCCAGAGAATCTAATCTGAAATTAGTTGGCATCTAATTGCTTTTTAATTTAAAGCAATTAGAAAGAAGGGCGCCACCAAACACCGTTCATGAAGAAAGTATCACAATGAGAATGAATGAAGAAAGGCAGGTTGGGCATCTGTGAATTGAAAATGTACTTTTGTGCATAACTTGCCCTAAAATGCCTGAAAATCAATGAGTTGGAAAGGAAAGTTATTATAGCTGCCCACAGTAGTGTGTGGCCATAATTGTAATTGTTTCATTTTAAAATACGAACCCTTTGAGTTTTCTTTTAGTAACTTATCTTGTAACTTCATCACAACCCTTACAGTTGCTCTGAAACTCGGAATATATAGAAAGCCATCCACTGGGTCTTGAAACCAAGAGGAGGAACTATGGACCTGATCTGCAAGTAAAGAAAACCAGAAATGATGTGCTATTTCTCTCTCCCTTCCTTCTTATCTTCCTCCTTCCCTCCCTTCCTTCCCTCCCTCCCTCCCTTCCTCCCTCCTTTCCTCCCACTCTCCTGCCCTTCCTCCATTCCTTCCCTCCCTCCTTCCTTCCCCTTCCCTTCCTTTCTTTTTTCTTGCATTCAGTAAATACTTACACACTACTTACATGACGTGCTTATGGGAATATAAAAATGAAACAGAACTATCGTATTTCTAAATATAACACAAAACCATAAGAAAGGAGAAGCACCAAATTTATTATGTGTTTTTCAGAAACCCTTTCTATGATATGTATCAAGGAAAATATATAAGAGTGTAGAGAATAGTGGAATTTGGGGCTTTTCCTAAACTGGCAAAGAGAGTGGCTTAATTCAGGGCCAGGATATATTTAAATTTTACAATTTGAAACAATTTGTTCCCTAGGTAATAACAAACAAAACAAAAAAATGACGGCTGGGTTCAGAGGTTGGTGCATGGGATATGGGAATAGATATGCTTAAAAGAATATATCACACTATCTGTAAATTTTAGCATGTCAGCTGTTTTAAATACACATACACGCTATAGGATTGGGGTTTGAATTGCATTTCTTTTCTCATAAATGAAAAGCTCGCTACCAGGAGATCCATAACACTGGGCTAGACCCTCTGGGAGGGACAATGATGAGTAAGGAATGGTCCCTGACTTCAAGAGGCTTATAGTCTGGTGAGAGAGAGAGAGAGAGAAGTGAACTTCTTAAGCTAAAAAATGACAGGCGAGAAATGTGAAGCAGTGCAAGCAAAGAGGTGCTCAGAGTACAGAAATATAATCCTGGAAAAGGACCAAAATTGCTTACTGGCTCCTGACATGCATGTGGGAAGATCAGCTAGGATTTAAAAAGATGAGGAAGAAAGGCAAGAGAGCTGTGGGTTTACAGAAGAGCCTAGGGAGACTAGTGTGAGGGGGCTCCCAGGTCTGCTGAGCCCCTCGGGGTGGGGACGTGGCATGGAGACAGGAGAGGTAAGTTTGGAATCAGAGTGTCACTGGGTTTAGGAGGACCGAGTGTAGGTGAAGAATCATTTACAGAAGGAAGGAATCAAGGCCAATTCTGCCAGCCACAATGGATCCTCTCTGTCTACTGATGCCAGCCCTGGTGGTGTGGTGGTTAAGATTTGGTGCTCTCACCGCTGTGGCCCAGGTTCCTTCCCCAATCAGGAACCACACCTCCCGTCTGTGGGTTGTCACACTGTGGCTGCTGCTGCATGCTGCTGTGATGCTGAAAGCTCTGCCACCAGGATTTCAAATACCAGTAGGGTCACTTATGATGGACAGTTTTCAGCGCAGCTTCCAGACTAGACAAACTAGGAAGGAGGACCTGGCCACCCACTTCTGAAAAAACTGGCCATGAAAACCCTATGAATAGCAGCAGAGCGTTGTCTGACAGAGCAACAGAAGGTGAGAGGATGGCACCAAAAAAGCCTGAGCAGGGATCCTCTCTGCAGTAGACAGGGTCACTGGGAGTCAGGATGACAAGAACAAATCCTACTGGTGACCAAGTGTGATTTTCTTCTGATTTAGACAACTAAATGTCCATTCCCTTAGGAACCCTTCTCCCGGCTGCCTGGGGTGAGCAGCTCTTGGCTTTGTGTGTAACACTCTGAGGTCATTCCTGGAAGGTCACACTTATTAGGGTGATATGGCAAAATCACACTGCGAAGTGCATCACTGTGCCACGGGTCCAGTCACTCGGGGAAGGAATAATGTGTAACCCTCATTCAAACACTGCTCCCCATAACACTTGCTTTCTTTGTCTCCTAACACTCCTGGTATGACATGACTTGAAGTTGTTTCTAGATTTACAGCTCATGGGAAGCCAGTCACTGAGAACAATGGCGCTGCCAAAGCCATTCTTATTCTTCATTGGGCCGGGCTCCTCTTCTACTGGGTGGCAAAGCTGTGCCCCCAACCAGCCCATCTCCTCCAGTCTGTGCATCCCTCAGCACAATGGTTTGCCATGTGGTCCCTATCTTCTGGAAATGTGCATGCTGCACGCTCATTTTAATAGCGAACAATGAAGAAATTACAATTGTTTCCATTCACCCATAGTTTAATGAGGATTGCGTGATAATAGCAGCAGTTGCTTGAAAATCTAAAACTTTTCAGTTAGGGGAAAAGCTCCTACACATGGGTAATTATGTCCTGATTCAGAGGCTTTCCAGAAGAATGAAATAGTATATACATAGTTTTATTTTGTTTTGTTTTTCCTCCTGGATCATAGAGGACTAACGGAGAAAAAGGGGGGGGAATAATATGCTGACTAGGTATGAAAAACTAACCGATTGTGATAGTAATAGACGATTACATCATGCATTACCATAGCAACGAAACTTATAAAATAACAATTATGTTAACAGAAGTTATTTGAAATTGCTTTCTTGATAGTTGATATACAACCCCAGTGAAAAGATGAGACACATAAATAGAAAGATTTGTTCTTTCAATTGAGGTTTGATTCACTATTTGTCTCTATTCTTGATTTTTCCCCATTATACTCTGAACTTTTGTAGAGGAGAGAAATATGCTTTTGTCTCTTTGATGGAATAAAAGCAATGCTTAAACCTTTCTCTCTACCTTTTTCTGTTTTGGAGGAGCTCTGCCATTATTTACTTAGCTCAAAAGGGAGCTGCGTGCCAGTTCAGCAGGTACAACATAGGTAACAATAAGAAAAATACCATAGGGAAGTATTTCCCCAGAACAAAAAATAAAATGAAAATAAAGCGTCAATGAAACCAGCTACAAAGTTCACTTCCATTTTGAAGGCACAGAATGGAAGAGGTTTGAATCTATTCCTCGTGTAAGTTAGGTTTCATTTTTGTTTAAATCCACAGTATGAAAGAAACGTAATAGGCTAGATTTATCTTGTAGAATTAGAATCTTTTTATTAAAATCTACCTTGGAAGTACCTTGCTACAAAAGCCTTTTAATTTTTAAAAAGATATTTGATGTGTTACAGAATTAAGATATTCCTAATAATTTAGTCACCTAATATTACTTTACAGCCAATGTTTTCTTTCTTTCTTTTTCTCTTTCTTTCTTTCTTCTTTTTCCTTTTTTCATTTCAAGAAATGTGGAAAACATTAGCTAAAATTGTGTTGGTCTGTACAATTTTATTCTGTTAAAGACAGGTTTTATGATACATTTAGCCTTTTAAATGACACTAATAGCCTCTGGAGACACATGGGTTTTCCTCTAGTGCAACAATTAAGTCCATTTCAATGCTATTTGGATAAGTTGAAACAATTCAGTTACTGTGTGTCCGCTTCCTGGTACATACTGTAAGCCCAGAGGAGATCCCCGAAAGTTACCTAAATAAGAAAGTTTTAGCCAACTTTAGACATGTACCAAACTGTTTGCTTTTTCCATATTTCACTCCCTTATTTTTCTCTCATTTCTTATAGAAGGGGAGTAATAAGACCTTCTGAGGTGTGCGCTGGTTGGGAAGAGACTCAGTAATGAGCATTATTAATCAAAACTGCGTCATTTTCTTCTCCCTCCCTGGAGTTTGAAATGTGTTTCCCACTAGAATCAAGGAGATTTATTTGTCTTAAATTTATTTTATTTTTTTAATCAAGTAGGTTGGAAAAAACGTGTGTGCGTAATTAGACATACACATTCTGCTTTTCAGGTGAAAGCATTTTTTGGTAGTTAGAAATCTGTTCAGAATATATATTTGTATGTTGCTCAGTTATGAAGCTCAATTATAATCAAATTATTACTGACTGAGAAGTAAGGCAGCCAGAGGAAGTAATTTAGTGAATTCCAGATCTACACATTTGGCTTAGCTCATACTTTTAAGTTTAATGGTTGGGAGAAAAATAGAAGCCCAGGATTGCCTGCACTTCAGCAAAAGGTCCCCAGGTAATATTATTCACTTTTTTCAGACATCTGATCTGTTGAAATTACCTTATTAGAAAAATTGCTGGCAAAATGTTCTTTTTTTTTTTTAACATGGGCACATGTTCATTTGTCATTCTCTGAGAAAAGAAATAGAGATTCTTAACAAAGCTGGAAAAATTGATTTCAAGATTTTGGAGACTTCAAGGCGTTATTGATGCATTTCCATCTTCCTGGTGTCTGATCTCTGAATCCAGAAGAAACTTCAAGAAGCAGCAAAAGAAAAGAACCCCCAAAACAAACTAATCAACCAACACAGGACCTTTCTGTAGAAGCCTGGTTTTAATTGCTAATCAAATTGGGATCACGATAAATGTATTTTCACAGGTGCTGCTTTTTTCACAATTTCCTCTTAAATTCATTAATATAATAATACTCAGAAAATAGTAGACGATCTTGTCACTGGTCCTTGTGAGATGGAGGATGAATCAGAAGCATGAATTTTCTTCATTGTTTACTCCGAGAAAATAGGAGGGCCAAAGTGAAGTAAATCTCTCTCCAGCCCATGGCGACCCTAATCCTCCTTCAGCAATCAAGTCTGTAGTAGTACAGGGCATCTCAAATTCTGGTCTCATACGCGATGCAACTCTCTATCATGATTTTGACTTGTGCATCTTTTGTCCTGTCTCCCAGGGAGATGATAAAATCCTTAAGTAGTAAAGCCATGGATTGGCCCTTGTTGATGCTCAATGAACCTACTATCATATTTAAAAATTTTGTGGGCTAACACCAGGCCCTCCCAGGATTTGTGGGTTAATAGTCACATTAAAGTCACTGTGTACCATTGAGTACATACTAATGAAACAACTAAATAAATCAAGGACTAGAGAAACCACATAGTAAATGTCACATCATGGAAGTAAGAAAAAGGAAATGATTTTTGGCAAATCCAAAAAAGAAATCAAGTAAATATGGATTTATTATCTTTTTTATATTCTTTTTTATTTTTGGTTATAGTAGTGAATGAGGGTTTCCTTCAGTATTTGGGTTAAATAAGTGGAAGATATAATATGTACCTTTGTGATAAAAATCAAGAAATGTATATAGTCAATGTTGAATAAACAGTTATTTCTTCAGCAAGTTTTCTAGTTCAAAACTGTGTAAAACACTTTTATTTGTTTGTTTTAAACAAGAGAGTTGTAAAGATTAATGAAAATGTCTTAAAGGAACTTTAAAGTAGAGAAGGCAATAGATTTTTTAATGCAATGCATTTTTAAGTAATTAATTTTTGTAAAATGCTTTCATATTGTCCATGGGAATGCAATTTCTATAGTAAATGTAAAGTAGTAGATTTGAAGCCTATACTACAACTTCAATATTGAAAGGCAAAATGTACATTTCTTTCTGTAATTGGACAAAGAGAAAGTTAGTTTAGTGCCCAGACTAATATATTATAAGAGGAGATAGGGATCAATACAAATTTCAAAGTAAATAAGCTCTCGCTGCTGTTTTTATTTCTCTCATCATTTACGAAACAAAATGCCTTCAAAGTTTTTACCCACATTTTTAATCCATCAAAGGATCTCTAATCTAGACAGTGCTGTTAATATAATGATAATGGTTACCTCAATTTCTCCTGGGTATTAGAATGTTAAAATATCATTTCATATTGTTAATTTTCCATCATAGATATCTCATCTCAGATATCTTAAAATTAACAGAATTATGATCAAATTCACCAAATATTTGAATATATATGACAAACCAGGAGCCATGTAAAATGCTGAGTATTAAAAATAAATAAAACACATTTTCTAAGATTGAAGAGTCATAGGATCTGGTTAACATTGAGTTTAATTTGTCTGTCATTTCTAACAAAGAAGATATTAACCCAATTTGAAAAACTTCATGATTTCAGAAAAGAAAGATTTTTTGTTTGTAATTTTATTTTATTATTTACTATTTAGCTCAAATTTAAAGTTTAGCCATAAAGCAAGATTAAAATGGATCCAAAATTTGGAGGAATGCCCTTAGACCAAAGTTCCTCAAACAGTAGAGATGTGTGTCACGTCGAGAATGATCTATTTTTTTCAGCTCTTACAAATTGAAGGTAATGTTTTCTCATTCTAGACAGAAGAGTGTAGACTATGGAATAAAAACAATCTGGGTTCAAATCCCCTATCTTCTTATGAGCTCAGTGGCTTGAGGTAAATTACTTTACCTGTATGAAGAATCATTTTCTCAATGATAAAAATGGAATTGAAATACCTCCTACTAGGTTCTCTGAATGACCAAAGAATGCAGAGCTTAGAAAGCCCTTGCACATATGAGGTAGTCGTTTAGTGGTAACTAAAGTTCAGTATCAGCTGTAATTTAGCTCATCTTTGAAATTAGGAATAGTTATGAAAAAAAAAAAACTGTGTGTATGGATATTTTAAATTTAAAATGGCTACAGAGTGAACCTAAACTTTTTGCTCTGGAGGAGCAAGCTGGTAAAAGGTAAGATCATCCTTAAGCATTTATTTTCAAATTTAAACAATTGTAAGGAGTTTATGGATTTCTCTTTTCTATTTATTTCAAATAAATAATGTGAGGAGGTAGGTGATGAAAGGAACATGCTTGTTATAATTACAACATGCAGATCTGCTGAGTGGATTTCAAGACTTTGGAATCTGACATTTTAGATTCAAACCCCAGTCCCTTCATTTCTCAGCTGTGTTACTTTGGATAAATTACTTAATCTCTCTGAGTCTCAGCATATGCACTTAAAAGTGGAGTGTCAATCAGGTTATTATTATAATTTAATACGATAATGCACGCAAAGTGCTTAGTGCAGATAAATGGCCCTCGAACGGCAGCTGTTATAATATTGATGCTGTTGCTTATAATATTGACGATGATGATTGTGATGATGTTGCAAAGCAGACTTTCTAGGGGTAGAAGGGCAAACATCTTATCTTTCTTTTAAATTATGGAAGCATTGCTTTTAGAGAATTTGGCTAGACCACAGCTTTAGTGTTTCAGGAGCGGAGGTTTCTCAGCATTATGTGGTGTTGAAACGGATACAATATAGAAGAAGCCCAAGACTGGAAATATTTATTTCCACATCCTGTGACATTTGCAATTACAACTTGAAACTTGGCCACACAGGTGAGCCGTGGCCTGGTAAATATTTTAGCTTTAATATTCAGAAGTAGGCCACACTTAAGCTTGGTTCTCAGTTCATAAAGAAGACATGAGATTCTAAACATCTTTCCAAGGTCAAAATAAGCCAAGCAAAGTACTCTTATAATTCAAAAGATACCAAAGAAAAGAAAAAAATATTCTCGAATCATCTTTACTTTATGTTTAAAATTTGATTGGGATAGCTGGGAAAAAGCATTCTCAATTACAATGTATTTAATAGCCATTATCAATTTTGGTATTTAGTGGAACTATTTAAAAATACGTATGCAAAATCAGTAGGCCACAGGTCCCATCACCCTCCCCAGGACGTAGGTACATAGAATGAAAACCTGTGCTTAACTAACATGCTATTTCTGTTCCCTGACGCAAATAGCACAGGCGTCATGGGATCCAAGATCACCAGGATGTAACCCCAACCTCATGTGTGACTTGAATGTCACACCACCACCTTCTACAATTTGACTGTCCTTGAAGACTGGTGAAAAGGCCCTGCACTCAGATTAATGTTGTTCTCGCCTCAGATTACCAGCAAACCCGCAAACGCACACACAGGATTGCAGCAAGAGGAGATTCCTACTGCCCCCCACCCCAACTCCTCACGGCCCGCGGCGAGGACTGTGACCTGGGTGGGCTCTGAGCGCGGGCTCATGCCCGGTTCACCGTGAGGAGAGCAGGTCCACATCTGCTCCCCGTCCCCTCTCCATCTCAAACAAGGCAGCTCCACGTGGGGCCAGAGGAACAGCCTCCTCCCTCCCGAATGATCCAGGCTGACGCCTGCACACGGCCTTCACAAGAAGCCAGAGGACGCGGGAGTTGGAAGAGGGAACAGTGAGCACCAGTGAAGTTCAACAAAGGCACTAAGGAAAAGATTCAAATATCATTGGGCCTTACACGTCAAACGTTACTAGTTACCTTCGTTTGAGATATTTTAGGGAAAATAGTAAAAGAAAATAACATGTTTTATCATGCTGAGTTTGAGAAATATATATGAAATACTTCCTCTGTGTCAAGCCCCGTGCTAGTGCAGGGACTGTGATTGTGACAGGCAGAGAACCCGCCCTCACGGAGAGTGACTTCTAGAGAAAAAGGCAGTGTTTTAGGGGGAAGAATGCCCCGGCTCTCCTGCACCTCCCCAAAATGATAGCCACGTCCTAACTCCTGGAACCTGCGAATGTTTCCTTACATGGCAAAAAAAGACTTTGCAGGTGTGATTCAAGTAAGGATTTTGGGATGGGAGATTATTTTAGATTATCCAGGTGGTGAAAAGAATGACTTTAGATAAACACGTGTGACCTCTTAGATGCCAGTCTCTTCTCCAAATATCCAAGACCTAAGCTGACGTTCTGGGGGAAAGCATTTGCTATTATCTACGCATATAACTAAGTGCACGTTCCCTTGCACGGCAGGCAAGCCTTCCGGACGCCACCGACCTCCGGCTTCCCCAAACCTCGGGCACTGAACTCTCCTGGAGTTCTCCAAATTTCTCTGTCTCACCTCCATGATTCCTCTAAAGCCCTCTCCTCTTCCATTGTCCACTGGCATGATCGACTCCTGCTAAGTCTTTAGGGCTCGTCTCCAAGACAGACTGAGCTGTGCGTTCAGTTGTGGCCTCGGGACACAAGCACCCACCACGATGGCAGCTCTCTCACCCGGTGGCACTTATTTGTGTGCATTTACTGTACTGGTTTTTTGTTTTTCAGTTAAGCTGTGAACTTTTCTTCTTTTCCTTTTTTTTTTTTTTTTTTTTTTTGCTGAGGAAGATTCACCCTGAGCTAGCATCTGTGCCAATCTTCCTCTGTTTTGTATTTGGGACACCACCACAGCATGGCGTAGCTCCAATGCCTGGGAACCGAACCCAGGCCCCCTAAGTAGAGCACATGGAACTTAACCACTAGGCCACAGGGCCAGCCCCATGTGAGCTTTATTTATAGTCTTAAATTCTAGCAAAGGGTTTCACTCCTTAAAAGTTGATGATCTAGCGCGACTGTTTGGAGATGGTCTACAAAGCCCTTCCTCATCTCCCTCTCTGGCTGTGAACCTGAATACTGACTTCCTTTGGGAGCCTCCCCCATACCGTGCTCCTTTGCCATTCGGCCTCCACATGTTTTATTTCTTTCACTGGAAACACTTCTCTCATTCTTCAAGTTAACCTACAAGACTCCATTGACGTGTTTCTTCTCAAAACACATGTCCCTGTTACTTTAGTCCTCCTCCTTTGGGCTCTCATGGTCCCTCCCCATCCCCTTTCATCACCCTTATCATATACTTTCACTCTTTTGTTTATTGACTGTCTTACACTGTAACCCATGAGGGCAGAAAGCAATCGTTTCCAATTCACTATGCTTTCTTGAGTAGGATTAGAAAAGGATGGAGATACAGCCGTGAACTAGATTTCTGGGAGTGGGTTGATGTGTGAACATTTTCATCACGACTGCACTGCAGTGAACAAAAACAGACTGAGAACATCCTGTTCGGTGGTACCAAGGAAGGGGCAAATAACAGAGTGACATGGTCAAATAGGTCATGTTGCAGAAAACATGGCACCCAGTGGCTCTTACTGAGGCCAGCATCTGAACAGCAGCTTTTCAGCAGTGATCGTGTGTAACATTCCAGGTGAGAGAGGTGTCATGAGAAATGTTTCATCACAATAAAGCAAGAGTTTGCAATTGACTCTCCAAAAGCATAATAAATTAGGAGAGATTTAAGGTTATCCCTGGAGTAAGAGAGCTCTCGTCCCCTTGCATTCTGATGCGCTTAATTGAGAGTGATGGAGAGGCTAGAGCAATAGAATTCAGCCTCATTGCTCTATGTGCAGCCTGTGATAAGCACTATTACTGGCATGCCATCGATATCCGTGGCAATTATAAATATTGTAGTGCTTCACTTTCAGGCAAACTCAGGGCATGGGGGAGGGGACTGTGTTCCCACACGACATCATAAACATCATCCTTTATGAGTATTCCTAGAAAAAATGCTCAATTCACTGCTCTAGATCAGGGAGAGGCAAACTGTGTGAAGGGCCATACAGGGAATATGTTAGGGTTTGTGGGCCCTGTGGTCTCCATGCACTAATGCACTCTGCTGCTGTAGTGCTAGAGCAGCCTTAGACAATACATAAGTGAGTGCGCACGGCTGTGTGCCAATAAAACTTTATTTGTGGAAACTGAAATTTGAATTTCATATGATTTCCGTGTGTCATGAAATATGATTCTTCTGGTTTTGTTAATCATATAGAGAGGTAGAACCATTCCCAGCTCAGGGGCGACACAGTCAGCAGGCAGCTGGAACGGCCCAAGGGCCGTAGTTTGAGGATCCTTGCTCTGGATCATTAAGGAAATCAAGAGCCTAACAGTGAGTTCATGATAGATTAGGACTTTAGTGTAACAAAAACTAAAATGATTAAACATGTACGAATGTCCAAATACTTTTTGCAAAAACTAAGGATAAAAAAGTTGCAATAGAAAACATATTTTAAATCACAGGATGTAAACAGCTTAATGAAACTGAAAATGGAACAGAAAGTCAAAAAATAATAATAAATTCCTCATATTGCATAAAGGGAGAAAATTTCTACTACTTAAAATCTTTATTAGACTAGTATTTATTTTAGAAGTTTTAGCTAACTTATGGTAAAATTTAAAACATGACGTCTACTTTCCAGATCACAAAAGAATAAGTGAAGAAAATGAAGTCTATATTGTAAAATTCAGGAAAAAAAATCAAGAAAATAATTTTTTAAAAATACAATATTAGAAGAGAGAACTAAGACCCCACAAGCTCATGTATTTATTAAACAAGAAGTGACCTTTGGAGTCACAGCTACAATTCATTTAGAAAACGTAATAAAACAGGAAACTAATAATAGGAATTTAAGGAAAAAATTCTTTTTATACTTTTAAAAATACTCTTGCAAGCTACTATTTGGTCAAAGAGTAAATTAAAAGTACAATTAAAAAAACATGAGTATTACAGATTAAAACCTATGTAACTAAAGCTGTACCCACAAGTAAATTTATTCCCTCTTCTGCATTCTACATGGAAAGAAAACAAATGAAGTATTCAAATCATGTATTTAGAAAATAATTTCAAACCTTCCTTCCTAATTTAAAGAAAGCAGAAGGAAAAACATAATTTAAAAAAAAGCAGAAAACAATAAATCAGAAGAGCAAAATCTAGAATGGGTGAATGAATTCGCTAACGGGGTATTTGAGGAGTGGGGAAGGAGATGCACTGGAGGGCACTGGGCAGGAGGAGCAGCTGTCAGGCTGGGTGACCCATCTGTAGTCACGATACCTACCACATGGCTGGCCCATGCATGAGCCCAGTGGGCAGCTCCCGGTGGATGAGGAGGGGAGTGGCTCTCCTTCACTGGTAGAATCATCTTGCCCCCTGATTGTTCACGAGTTCCTCTGTGCTGGGTCCTTTCTGGTGGGCGTTATGTAAGACACAAAAGTTGCACAGTTTGCTCTCATTCCCCTCGGTCTGCACACATGCCCCTCCCCAGACCTCCTTGTCTCTAATGCTCCAGTGTTACTCCTTCCAGCTAAGCTCTTGGCCACTGCCCTGGTATCCATTTATTACTTACCTTGCATCTCTGCCATTCCATTCAAAGCTCACTTTCAAGTGGGCTTGGGCCAGGGCTCTGCACTTCACCTGGCCTCCGTCTGCTCCCATCTTAACTGGGGAGGAGGGCACGTTAGTCTTTGGGGTCTCTGGTGTCAGTGCTTGCTCAAGCTCTGTATCCAATATCTCCTGATAGACCTGGGTGTTCTCCTTCCCTCTATATTCAGTTACTCCAGTGAATGACCATAAGTTCCATTGGAGAAAGATGGTGAACCTGCTTCTGCATGTAATTAGTACAACGCTGCAAGATCCTTTCTCTAGGAGACTGTCCTCCCTTCAACTGATGGACTTTCATCTCGAAACTGGGCAAAGGATCATAATTTTACCCCAAATAACAGAGGACTTCTTCTGGATGATATTTTAAAATTATTTTTTGTCCTATAAGTCAAGCAATACCTTCATCAGCCATCTAACTGTTTCACCCCCGGGAACACAATGGTCTATTGCCAGGGCCACAGATTCTGCAGGTCCAGGCCCCCCGTTGACACTGAGGCTTTGCTGCTCATATAGTAATTGCATTCATTTTACCTCTAACCCTGGATGCCTGGCCTCAGTGTGTGTCTGAACTATTTTCTTGCCCTTACCAGCTCCTACCCATCCATCCATCCTCTATACAAAGCACTTTGCAATTGTTCTAGATCCTTGTCCACCTGAACTCGCTCTCTGTATTCTGCTGGTCTGTATTGTAGCTCCTTACCTAGACCTGAGACTTTGGGATTAGACACCTCACTTGAAGAATCTGGCTCCCTGGGATGAGCCATTCTGGCTCCACTCTGACTGGCTAACCTTCCTAATATCCTGCCATGCCGTGGTTCCAGAGCACCATCATCAATGAGATCCCAGATCCTCCTTTCTGCCTCCATGCCAAGGAGGAAATTTGGACAGGAAGGGAGACTTTTTTAAAACTCTCTTCTACAAAGGTTATGCCATTTTATTGTTCAAATAAGCCATCAACATTTTTCCTGATATTGACACGTATTGTTTTTCTCTATTTCTTTGGAAGTTTGTCTTTTCAAATATCTACTTTTTCAAATATCTACTTTTTGTTAAGTATTAGGAGGCATATTTTTATACTTTTAGTCTCTCTTAGCCTTTTCAGTATCATCTACTATAGACATATTTTTTTTCCCTAACCATTGCACTGTTAAATTAAATCATGACTCCTTGGAAATGTGAGATTTATTCACCTTTGGGTCCCTGGAGCTCAGCAAAGTGCCTATTACTTGGTGAGTACTTCATAAGTGTTTGTTGATTGAATGAATGAACTAATATATCCACAGTAACTACTACATGTGTATACTGCATTTCTAAGTAAATATATACCTTACATACCTTATTCTCCGTAAAATATTCACGTCAACACCCACCCCTATCTATTTCAAACCAAGTATGACCTTTTGTTTAAATTCTATTAATGTGATAGTGAACATGTGGGCTGATGAGATAGTTCAAGATTTCAATTAAATTAATTGCAGCTACCAGTTCAGGCCCAGAGTGCACGGTTTTCCACAGCAGTGGTGGAGCCCAGGGTGGAGGAGGTGCCTATGGAAATCTGTGGTCTTTGCGGGCCCTGTAAGGGCGGAATTGGAGATTGTAATGTGACTCCTTCCATTCTAATCATCTATTTTCCTTAGGCCAGTTGTCATCTGTTGGCCACAAAGTGAATTCTTGATTTTCCATGCCTGGTGTTGGCACATGACATACTGTATTTAATTCCCATAAGAGGACATCTCTATCTAGGTTGAAATGAAGGAAAAGGTCGAATTCAAAGGTCACATGTTTTTCTTTGTAAAGATCACCAAATAGTAGGATACGAACATACTGGATGCCTGAAGTACAATGCGGAGAAGTAGAAAGATGAATTTATTTCCTTTTTAAACTCAGTTTCCATTTGATTTAACTGAAATAATTGCCATTGAATATCTTCCCACGGGCCAACTTCGTTCTCTTGAAAATGGACAACCATGTGAAAAAACCTATCCTAGTATTCAGGCTGAATTCAAGGGAGGCCAAATCAAAATATGCAATAACATTTATCTCCAATTCCAAAGTTGCTCTGTCCTGCTTTTTCTCCCTCAGACCCACTCCACATTAGTTTATTGTTTCTAGTCTCTTCTGCTGAAGCTCATCGCACACTGGATGTAATAATATGCTGTTTAGCATTCTCTGCATAAGGTAACGCAGGCCTTGAATGACAATGCTGGTCATTCCTCTGTATGAAAAACGCTGTGATTATGTTGGGTATCATGAATATTTACGGGAGAGATCTGTGGTGAATGTGTGTGTATCTGCGCTAGCGAGTGTGTTCCCAGACTGTGATATCCACAGTGAAATGATCCTTAACCAAAAGTGTGCGGACGAACAACCAACGTAAATCCCAATACCACAGGGCCTCCCCTATCAGTGCTTGGAGACAGGATGAGCTTCTGAGCTGTGGAACTCTGTGAAACCAAGAGAGATTTTGGTGGGACTTCCCATACAATGGGAGAAAATAGAAATAGAAGGGAAAATAGAGTCAAAATGGAACAACTGACAAATAAATATGACCTGAAAATCCTCAGGGTCAATTACCCTCATTCAACTCATATGTGATCAAATATAAAAATGGCTTTGGGATTGAGTTGCTGAAAAATTCAACAAACAGAGAGAATTGGGGCATATTAATGTCCTTCTGGAAGGCTTAATTTGGGGTGTGGGGAAATACAATTTTATGTTTCATATTTTTAGTCACTGATGAGCAGCATTTTCTAGTGAGAGAATGGAAATGACAGCAAATGGATTCTGTGGGCGAGAGGACAATGGAAGGACAGGATGCTCTCTCTAAAATAAATCCTATTTAAAAGCAGAAGAAAAGCTGCTCTTATAATACCAGATTAAAAACACAGTGTAAACAGGAAGAAAAAAATTAGTTGTTTTAAACAGGGATGCTAAAGAAATGCTTCATTTTGGCAGACATGAAGAAAGGCTGGAGAGATTTATACAGACACCAGCCCTGTGCCCAGTAACATCCATTTCTCCAGCATCGTATCCCCCCCCCACACACACACACACATACACAGACAGGAATAAGGACCAGGAAACATGTATTTAGTTAATAAATTACTAAACACGTAAGTATATGAGGTGGTCAAACAAGAGTATGGACTGGGGAGTTTATAACCGCCAGGCTAGGAAATTGGAGAGCTGGTGAGGATTTCTTGGGACTGGACAGAGAATCAAGAGATGTGTCGTCTAGTCCTGGTGCCCAAAAACCCTGGAGATGCTGTCACTCATATCTTTTAGCCTTGATTCCTCCCTCTTTAAAGTGAAAGCACGGAACTGAATGATCATAATGACATTTTAGGTTTAGTATCTAAGGGAGAGGATGGCAGCAGACTCTGATATACACGTTTAGCACAGATACCTTTAGACTAAACATGTCTTTACCGTGTTGAGTCTTCCAATTCATGAACAAAGATTCTCTCTCCATCTGCCTAGGTCTTCTTTGATTTCTGTCATCAGCATTTTGTAGTTTTCAGCATACAAGTTCTAAACATGTTTTGTTAGATTTGCACCTTGGCATTTGATAATTTTTGGAGCGACTATAAATGGTGTTGTATTTGCAACTTCGGTTCCCACTCTTCACTGCTTGTCTAGAGAAATAAAGCGAGGTTTGTGTCCTGACTGTGTGCTCAGTGAACACGCTGGTCTCACTGTTAGTTCTAGGAGGGGTGGTGGTTCTTTCTCTTTGTTTGTAAATTCCTTGAGGCTTTCTACCTGGACCATCATGTTATTTTCAAAGAGGGACAGATTTCGTTCCTTCTTTCTGATCTGTACGCATTTTATTTCCTTTTCTGTCCTTATTGTGATGACTAGAATTTCCAGCGCTGTGTTAAATAATGGTGATGAGGGGCAACATCCTTGCTTAATTCTTCACTTTAGGGGAAAGCATTTTCTCTTTCACCATTGAGTGTGATGCTGGTTCTAGCATTTTGTAGATGCAATCTATCAAAACGAGGACAGTCCGCTCTCTTCCTAACTTGCTGAGGATTTTTTTTATCATGAATGAATATTGAATTTTGTCAAATGCTTTTTCTGCCTCAATTGATATAATCACATGATTTTTCTTCTTTAGTTTGTTAATTCATTGGCTTTTGAATATTGAACCAGTCTAGCATCCCTGGAGTAAGTCCCACCTAGTCACAGTGTATAATTCTCCTTATATATTGTTGAATTATATTTGCTAATATTTTGATAATGATTTTTTTACCTATATTCAAGAGAAGATCTATATATGAACTTTCTGGTTTCCTTCCCTTCTTCCCTCCTTCCCTCCCTCCCTCCTTCCTTCCTTCCTTCCTTCCTTCCTTCCTTCCCTCCTTCTCTGCCTTTGACTTTGGTATCAGGGTAATCCTGGCTTCCTAAAATGAACTGGGAATTGTTCCCTTACCTCCTGTTTCCTGGAAGAGGTTGTGCAGAATCAGTGTTAATTTTTTTTTTTTTTTGAATTTTTAGTAGAATTCTCTAGTGAAATGATCTAGGTCTGACGATTACATTTTGAGAAATTTTTAAATTACAAATTCAATTTTCTTCACGTTTATAGAGCAATTCACATCATCTATATCATATTGAGTGAGTTGTGGTTTGCACTCTTTGAAAAATTGGTCCATTCAGATGAAATTGTTGAATTTTTATGGGGCCAGTTGTTTGTAGAATTCCCTTATTGTCCTTTTGTTATCTGCAGGGTCTGTTTTATTCTTGGTATTGGTAATTCATATCTTCTTTCTTTTATCTTTGTCATTTTTACTAGAAGTTTGTCAATTTTATTGATTTAATTTTTCAGGAACTATATTTATTTCACTGATTGTCTCTACTTTTCTGTTTTCAATTTTATTGATTTCTGCTTTTTTCTTTATTATTTCCTTTCTTCTGTTTGCTTTGGGTTTATTTTGCTCTTCTTTTATAGCTTCTGGACAAAGAAGTTTAGACTATTAATCTTTCTTTTCTAAAGTATGCATTTAGTGCTATAAATTCCTTCTCAGCAACACTTAAGCTGCATCCCACACATTTTTTTTGTATTTTTTTTATTTTATTTTCCTTTTCTTTTTCTTTTTATTGCGAAATTTTTGTTGTACGTTATTGTTTGTCAGTCACCATATAAATGCATCACTCCACCCCTTGTGCCCCACCCCCTCCCCCTCACCCCTCGTAACCACCAAACAGTTCTATCTGTCTGTATGTGTTAGTTTATCTTGCACATATAAGTGAAATCATGCAGTGTTTGTCTTTCTCTTTCTGGCTTATTTCACTTAACGTAATACCCTCCAGGTCCATCCGTGTTGTTGCAAATGGGACGATTTTGTGTTTTTTTATGGCTGAGTAGTATCCCATGGTATATATCTACCACATTTTCTTTATCAAATCATCAGTCGAGGGACACTTGGGTTGCTTCCGTGTCTTGGCTATAGTGAATAATGCTATGATGAACATAGGGGTGCATAAGCCTCTTTGGATTGTTGATTTCAGGTTTGTTGGGTAGATACCCAGTAGTGGGATAGCTGGATCATAAGGTATTTCTATTCTTAATTTTTTAAGAAATCTCCATACTGTTTTCCATGGAAACTGCACCAGTTTGCATTCCCATCAGCAGTGAGTTAGGGTTCCCATTTCTCCACAGCCTCTCCAGCATTTGTTGTTTTTTGTCTTGGTGATTATAGCCATTCTAACGGGTGTGAGATGATATCTTAGTGTGGTTTTGATTTGCATTTCCTTGATGATTAGTGATGTTGAGCATCTTTTCTTGTCCCTGTTGGCCATCTGTATATCTTCTTTGGAGAAGTGTCTGTTCATTTCCTCTGCCCATTTTTTGATCAGGTTGTTTGTTTTTTTGTTGTTCAGTTGCGTGAGATCTTTATATATTATGGAGATTAATCCCTTGTGGGATATAGGGTTTGAAATTGTTTTTTCCCAGCTGGTGGGTCACCTATTCATTTTGATCTTGGTTTCATTTGCCTTGTAGAAGCTCTTCAATCTGATGAAGTCCCACTTGTTTATTTTTTCTTTTGTTTCCCTTGTCTGAGTAGACATGGAATTTGAAAAGGTCCCTTTATGGCCAATGACAAACAGTGTGTTACCGATATTTTCCTCTAGGAGTTTTATAGTTTCAGGTCTCACCTTTAGGTCTTTGATCCATTTGACTTAATTTTTGTGTATGGCTGAAGAAGATGGTCTATTTTCATTCTTTTGCAAGTGGCTGTCCAGTTTTCCCAGCACCATCTATTGAAGAGACTTTCCTGTCTCCATTGTATGTTCTTAGCTCCTTTGTCAAAGTTTAGCTGACCGGAGACGTGAGGTTTTATTTCTAGGCTTTCAATTCTGTTTCACTGATCTGTGTGTCTGTTTTTGTACCAGTACCATGCTGTTTTAATTACTATCACTTTGTAGTATGTTTTGAAGTCAAGGATTGTGACACCTCCAGCTTTGTTCTTTTTTCTCAGGATTTCTTTAGCTATTTGGGGTCTTTTGTAGCCCCATATGAATTTTAGTATTCTTTTTTCTATTGCCATGAAGAATGTCCTTGGGATTCTGATTGGGATTGCATTGAATCTGTAGATTGCTTTAGGTTGTATGGACATTTTAATTATGTTTATTCTTCCAATCCAAGTGCATGGACAATTTTTCCATTTCTTTATGTTATCATTGATTTCACTCAATAATGTCTTATAGTTTTCATTGTATAGGTCTTTCACCTCCTAGGTTAAATTTATTCCTAGATATTTTATTCTTTTTGTTGTGATTGTAAATGGGATTGTCTTCTTGAGTTCTCTTTCTTTTACTTCGTTGTTGGTATATAGAAATACAACTGACTTCTGTAAGTTGATTTTGTACCCTGCAACTTTACAGTAGTTGTTGATTATTTCTAATAGTTTTCCAATGGATTCTTTAGGGTTTTCTATATATAAGATCATGTCTTCTGCAAACAGTGAGAGTTTCACTTCTTCGTTGCCTATTTGTATTCTGTTTATTCCTTTATCTTGCCTAATTGCTCTGGCCAGAATGAGTGGGCACCCTTGTCTTGTTCCTGTTTTCAGAGGGATGGCTTTCAGTTTTTCCCCATTGAGTATGATGTTGGCTGTGGGTTTGTCATATATGGCCTTTATTGTGTTAAGGTACTTTCCTTCTATACCCGTTTTGTTGAGAGTTTTTATCATAAATGGATGTTGGGTCTTGTCAAATGCCGTCTCTGCCTCTATTGAGATGATCATATGGTTTTTATTCCTTGTTTTGTTAATGTGGTATATCACATTGATTGATTTGTGGATGTTGAACCATCCCAGTGTCCCTGGTACAAATCCCACTTGATCATGGTGTACGATCTTTCTAACGTATTGCTGTATTCAGTTTGCCAATATTTTGTTGAGGATTTTTGCATCTATGTTCATTGGTGATATCGGTCTGTAGTTTTCCTTCTTAGTATTGTCTTCATCTGGCTTTGGTATCAGGGTGATGTTGGCCTCATAGAATGTGTTGGGAAGTGTTCCATCTTCCTCTATTTTTTGGAATAGCTTGAGAAGGATAGGTAGTTAACCTTCTTAATGTGTGGTAAAATTCTCCAGAGAAGCCATCTGGTCCCAGACTTTTATTTTTTGGGAGGTTTTTTATTACTGTTTCAATCTCTTTACTTGTGATTGGTCTCTTCAGGTTCTCTCTTTCTTCTTGATTCAGTTTTGGGTGGTTGTATGAGTCTAAGAATTTATCCATTTCTTTCTGATTGTCCAATTTGTTGGCATATAGTTTTTCATAGTATTGTCTTATAATCTTTTGTATTTCTGTAGTATATGTTGTAATTTCTCCTTTTTCATTTCTAATTTTATTTATTTGAGCCTTCTCTTTTTTTTTCTTGGTGAGTCTGGCTAAAGGTTTGTCAATTTTGTTTATCTTCTCAAAGAACCAGCTCTGTTTTGTTGATCTTTTCTACCGTTTTTTTTTTTAATTTCAATGTCATTTGTTTCTACTTTGATTTTTATTATTTCCCTCATTCTGCTGACTTTAGGCTTCGTTTGTTCTTCTTTTTCTAATTCTGTTAGGCGTAGTTTGAGGTTGCTTATTTGGGCTTTTTCTTGTTTGTTAAGGTGGGCCTGTATTGCTATGAGTTTCCCTCTCAGGACCGCTTTTGCTGCATCCCATATGAGTTGGTATGGTGTATTTTCGTTTCCATTTGTCTCCAGATATGATTTGATTTCTCCTTTAATTTCATCAATGAACCATTGGTTGTTTAGTAGCCTGTTGTTGAGTCTCCACATCTTTGTCACTTGCCCAGTTTTTTTCTTGTAGTTGATTTCTAGCTTCATGGCATTATGGTTGGAGAAGATGCTTGCTATGATTTCAATCTTCTTAAATTTATATAAACATGCCTTGTTTCCCAACATATGATCTATTCTTGAGAATGTTCCATGTGTGCTTGAGAAGAATGTGTAATCTGCTTTGTTTGGAAGGAGTGCTCTATATATATATCTATTAAGTCCATCTCATCAAGTTTTTCTTTTAAGTCTATTATTTTATTATTGATTTTCAGTCTGGCGGATCTATCCATTGATGAAAGTGGGGTGTTAAGACCCCCTACTATTATTGTGTTGTTGTTAATATCTCCTTTTAGGTTTGTTAATAGTTGCTCTATGTACCTTGGTGCTCCTCTGTTGGGTGCATATATATTTAAAAATGATATGTCTTCTTGCTGGAGTGTCCCTTTTATCATTATATATTGCCCCTCTTTGTCTCTCATTACCTGTTTTATCTTGAAGTTAACTTTGTCTGATATAAGTATGGCAACACCTGCTTTCTTTTGTTTGCCATTAGCTTGGACTATTGTCTTCCATCCTTTCACTCTGAGCCTCTGTTTGTCTTTAGAGATGAGATGTGTTTCCTGGAGGCAGCATATTGTTGGGTCTTATTTTTTAATCCATCCCACCACTCTGTGTCTTTTGATTGGAAAGTTCAGTCCATTTACATTTAGGGTAATTATTGATATGTGAAGGCTTGTTGTTGTTATTTTATCACTCTTTTTCCAGTTCTTTTGCATTTCTTTTGTTTCTCATCCCATGTGTTTCGCACTACTAATTTAGTTTGGTATTTCTGAATGGGGGTTCTCTTAGTTTTCTCTTTCTTTATCATGTGTGACACTATTCTTATTATTTGGTTAGCTGTTACCATGAGGTTTGTATAAAAAATATTGTGGATGTCATAGTCCCTTTTTGATGGCCCCTTATTCCCTTAGACTAAGTCGATTCGATCCCTTACATCTTCTCCTTCTAAGTTATTGTTGTCACAACTTATTCCTTCTTGCGTTGCGAATTGTTGTTTCACATGATGAGGTTATATTTATTTTTGGTGCTTACCTTCGCTTGATCTTTGGTATTATAATTAAGTGTTTGCTAATCTATTCTGATAGAGAGCTGCGATATTTCTGGTTTTTTCAACCTATTTTCCTCCTTGTTCAAAACTTTGAATCCCCTTTCTCTTTTTTTCCTCAGGGATGAGGGCCTTCTTGTGCACTTCTTGTAGTGGGGATCTTATGGCAATGAACTTCCTTAGCTTTTGTTTATCTGGGCTAGTTATTATTTCTCCATTATATCTGAAGGATATTTTCACTGGATAAAGTATTCTTGGCTTAAAGTTTATGTCCTTCAGAGTTTTGAATATATTGTTCCACTCTCTCCTAGCCTGTAAAGTTTCTGTCAAGAATTCAGCTGAGAGTCTGATAGGAAATCCTTTGTAAGTTGTTTTTGTTTTTGTATAGCTTCCCTTAATATTTTTTCTTTGTCATAGACTTTTGCCAGCTTTACCACTATATGCCTTGGAGAGGGTCTTTTAGTGTTGATATATTTAGGAGATCTATTTATTTCATTCACTGATATTTCCAGCTCCTTCCCCAGGTTTGGGAAGTTCTCAGCTATTATTTCTTTTAACAAGTTCTCTGCTCCTTTTTCCCTCTTTTCTCCCTCTGGAATATCTATAATCCTTATTTTGGATTTCCTAATTGAGTTGGATATTTCTTGGAGTTTCTTCATTTCGTTTTAGTCTTAGTTCTCTTTTGTCCTCTACCTGGAGCATTTCTGCATTGCTGTCCTCAATACTGCTAATTCTTTCCTCCATATTGTCAGCCCTGATGCTTAAGGCTTCCAGATTTATCTTTATCTCCTCTATTGTGTTTTTCATCTCTAAGATTTCTGATTGGTTTTTCTTTATAGTTTCAATCTCTTTTGTGAAGAAACTCTTGATTTCATTGACTTGTCTATCTGTGTTTTCTTGTATTTCATTAAGCTTTTTTATGATGGCTATTTTGAAATCTCTGTCATTAAAGTTATACATTTCTGTGCTTTCTGGTTGACTTCTGGGTGCTTGTCATTTTCCTTTTGGTCTGGAGATTTAATATATTTTTGCATAATGCCTGTCAATGTTGGCTTATTTTTCCTCATAGTGAAAATATATGGTCACAGTTTCCTCTTGTCACCACTGGGTGGGTGTCAAGGGCTGTGTATTCTGGCTCACCTCGATCTGTGGGGGCTCTGGTCAGCCCCTGGCTGAGCTGAAGCACAGTTGATCTGAAGTGCACCTGAGCAGAAGCTGCTGGGTTTGAAGCGTGGGGACAGCTGGGAGTGGAGTACAGCTAAACCAAAGCAGCTGGGGCTCAGGTGCAAGCAGGTTGAAGCAGCTGCAGGTGAAGTGCTGCTGGGCTGAAGAAGCTGGAACTGGAGTGCAGTGGGCTAACATTGTTGGTGCCAAGTCAGCTGGGCGTGGCCAAGCCAAAGCAGCTGGAGGTCGAGCTGAAGGATCTGGGGGTGGGGCATGGTCAAGCTGATGCAGCTGGGGCCGGGGCACAGTTGAACCCAAGGAGCTGGGGCCATGGCGTGGTGCAGCCAGGGCAGCTGGGGCCAAGGTTCGGTCTAGCCAGAGCAGCTGGGGCTGTGGTGGGTGGGCCCTGAGCTGCTGCCACCTCTGGTGCAGGTGTGCAGGTATGCCCCACCGCTGGTGGGGCCTGGGCGCCTTGGGACTGCTGCCTCTGGTGGCGGGGCATGGTTTTGCTGCTGCTGTTGGTGGTGCTCAGGCACCTGGAGGCCGTTGCCTCTGGGGGCGGGGTGCGGTCACACTGCCATTACTGGTGGGGCCTGGGCACCTGGGGGCTGCTGCCTCTGGGGGTGGGGCATGCATCCCACAAATTTTGATATGGTATTTTCATTTTTATTTAGTTCAATTTAATTTTTGGTCTCCCTGGAAACATCCTCTTTGACCTATGGATTACTTAGAGGTGTGTTGTTTGCTTCCAAGTTTTTGGAGGTTTCCCTGCTCTATTTCTCTTATTGATTTCTAGTTTGATTCTGTTGTAGTCAGAGAACACACTCCGCATGATTTCAATTCTTTGAAATCATTGAGGTTTGTTTGATGGTCCTGGGTTTGATGTACCTTTGTGTATGTCCAGTGGGAGCTGAAAAGAAGGCATGTTCTGCTGTTGTTTGCTGGTGTGTTCTGTAAATGTTGGTTAGATGTTGTTGGGTAATGATGTTGAGTTCTCCTGTATTCCTGCTGGTTTTCTGTCTAGTCATTCTATTAACAATTGAGAAAAGTGTGTTGAAGTTTCTGACTGTAATTATGAATTTGTCTGTCTCTCATTTTGGTTCTATCAATTTTTGCTTCACATATTCTGCACTCAGTTGTTTGGTGCATGCTCTTCAGGATTGTTCTGCCTTCTTGGGTTGACCTTTCTGTCATTATGTCATGTTCCCTCTCTGTCTCTGGTAATTTACTTTGCTCTGAAATCTACTTTATTAAATATTGATATAGCCACTCCTGGTTCTTTTGATTAATGTTTGTATGGTGTATTTTTTTCATCCTTTTACTTTCAATCTACTTATATCATTGCATTTGAAGCGAAATTCTTGTAGATAAAATACAGTTGGGTCATGTTTTTTACCCATTCTGTCAATCTCTGTCTTTTATTCTTTGTATTTAGATGATGTGTATTTAATGTAATATTAGTATGTTAGGGCTTAAGTCTACCATTTTATTTTTTATCTACAGGTTGTTCTCTGATTTTGGTTTCTGTGCTTTCTTCATCCTGATTTCTTGTGGGTTACTTAGACATTTTTTAGAAGCTCATTTTGATTAATCTATAATGTTTTTAAATGTATCTTTTTGGATACCTTTTTAGTGGTTCCTCTAGGTGTTGCATTATATATACATAACTTATGAGAGTCTACTGGTATTGACATTTATCACTTTGATTGAAGTGTAAAAACCTTACCTCCTTTGACGTGGCTTTACTCCCCCCATTTATAATATAATTGTGTTAAACATTCAGATAGTCATTCAGAATAACATCAGACAGTGTTGTAATTTTTGCTTTAACTGTTTTACATGGTTTGGAAAACTCAATAGGAGGAGGAAAATCTGTTGTAAGTGACTCATATTTTGGCTCTCATATTTTTTCATTCCAGTTGTTCAAGGATTTCTTCTTTTATCATTTCCTTTCTGGGTAGAGTAGTTCCTTTAGCCGTATTAGAGTAGGTCTACTGGCAATAAATTCTTAGTTTCCCTTTATTTGAGAACATCATCATTTCTCCTTAATTCCTGAAGAATACTTTTCTTGGATGTAGGAGTCCAGGTTGACAGTCTTTTCCTGCAACATTAGAAAAATGTGTGCCACTTCCTTCTGACTTCCATATTTCTTCTAAGAAACTATCACTTGAGTTGTTCTCCCCCTAAAATTAAGGTGGGGTTTCTTCCTTATTTCAAAATCTTTTCTTTATCTTTTGTTTTCAGAAGTTTGACTACTATCTCTCTTGGTGTGGATTTCTTTGGGTTTATATTGAGGTTCTCTTAGCTTCTTCAATCTGTAGGTTTATGTATTTCACCAAATGGGAAATTTTTAGCCATTATTTCTTGGAACAGTTTTTCAGCCCTTCCCTCTTTCTTCTCTCCTTCTGGGACTCTGATGACACAAATGTTAGATCTTTTGCTTTAGTCTCATAGATCCTTTAGATTTAGTTCACTTTTTTTCCTAGCCTATTTTCTCTTTGTTCAGATTGGATCATTTCTATTGTCCCATCAAGTTCACCGATTATTTCCTCTGTCCACTCACTCTGCTATTAAGCCTATCCATTGAGTTTTTATTTTGGTTGATGTATTTTCCAGTCCTAAAATCTCAATATGGTTCTTCTTCATATCTCCTATTTTTCTGTTGAGACGTATTTATTTGTTGAGACTTTCTATTATTTCATCTGCTATAGACATATTTGTAATTACTCTGAAGATTTTTTATGGTGACTGCTTTAAAATTCTGGCAGATAATTTTAATATTTCTGTAATCTCAGTGTTGCCATCTGTTTATTGCCTTTTCTTATTGAAATTGAGATTTTCCCTGGTTAATGGCATGATGAGTGATTTTTCTTATTGGAATTTGGACATTTGGGTATCATATTATGAGACTCTGGATTTTATTTAAACTTCCTGTTTCAGCTGGCTTTTTCTGTCATTGCTCTGATACAGGCTGATACCACCCTGGGTGGGAGGGGCAGGAGCATCTTCTTACTCCTCCCCACACAGCCTCTACTGACACCATGATGGGATGGCCTCATTACTGCTGGGAATTTGTGGACATCCTGACTCTCCACTAAGCCTCCTTTGGCACTGCCTCATTGAGAATTGGGAGCAGGCAAAGTCCAGGATTACTGAGTGACCACCACTGACACCACAAGGGCTGAGGGAAACCATCTGCCTGGGAATAGAAATCCTGGCTCCTATTCAGCCTTTTCTGACCACCACCCTGGAGAGGAATTTGGGATCCTCATCACAGCCTGGCAAGCATGGAAGTCTACGTGCCCACTCAGCCTTTGCTGGGGTTTGTGGACATTGAGAGCATTTTTTTTCTGTGATATTTGACTAAAGTAGAGTGGTTAATGTCTTAAAGTTTTCTGGTTTCCTAAGCTACCCTTTTCCTGTTCCTTTGGATAGAGATAGTGGATTTATTGGGACTTCTGTTTGTATATGTGCCTGATTAGTGTTTCTGGGTCACTGGCTTCTTCAGCTCCAAGTCTGGGATATATGAGGCAAAAAGAAAACCTAGATAATGCACAGCTGTGCCATTCCTTGGATATGGGGGTCCCAAACTAATCTGCCTTCTTTCAGAGTTTTCTTTTGTTCACTTTATATAGAATGACCAAGATTTTTATTTGTATTTAATGAAAGGAACAGAGAAAAGTACGTCTACAACATCTTTCTGGAAGCAGAAGTCCTATAGGTCAATTCCGAAATATGTTTCAAGAGACTTAAAACTGTTGAAAATTATACAGCCACCTTCTCTGTATATGCAAGAGGCAGTATTTTTAGAAATAAATAACAAAGCTTTAAACAAAAATCCATCTGGTTATTAAATAATTAAATAACTTGAGTTAAGAAGAAATCAAATAACTACAGAGTATTTAAAACTAACAAGAATAAAAACTTTATAGCAGATTGTCAAAGATAGAGTCAAAGGGAAATTTGTAGATATAGTGCATTAATTTTTTTTAAAAAAAGTGAAAATAAATTACTTAAATGTTAAACTCAGTAGGGTTTAAAGGGAAAACAAAAAAGCCAAGAGGAAGCAAATAAAGATGAAAGCAAAGATCAATGAATCAGAAACCAAGAGAAAAAAAATATGTACTTTTTTCGGTTCATTCAAGAGTTAATTTCTCAAAATAACTAAATGCATAGATAAATTTTTGACAGGTATAATCAAGATACTAAGAGATTTAACCTTTCAGTTACAGAAAATTAGTATCAAGAAGGGAGTCTTTATTGTACATAGATAAGTATTTAGAATTATTGAGAATAACTTTAAAAATTTTGCATTAACAAACATAAAGGTTTTGGGCCGGCTCCGTGGCTTAGCGGTTAAGTGCGCGCGCTCTGATGCTGGCGGCCCGGGTTCGGATCCCGGGCGCGCCCCAAGGCACCACTTCTCCGTCCAGCGCGAGGCCGAGTCCCACGTACAGCAACTAGAAGGATGTGAACCTATGACATACAACTATCTGCTGGGGCTTTGGGGGGAAAAAAATGAATAAATAAAATCTTTAAAAAAAAAAAAAAAAAAAACATAAAGGTTTTATAAAACAAATTACTTTCCAGAAGAAAATTATAAAAGTTGACTCACAAATTGGAAGAAAATCTTCAAATAGTAAAATTGAAATGACTACTGAAGAAATAACTTCAAAACTCTCTCTAACTTCAGGTTTTTTCCCACTTGCAAGAACAGGAAATTGTCATGCCTTTAGAAATATCTCACAGCACATTAAAGCTGATGAAATTTCTAATTCCTTAGTCAGTCACTAGTCCCAGGGGATTCTGGAGTGCACCAAATAGATCTCTTGCCCTCAAGGAGATTATATTGTGTTTGCGGATGGGGGTGGACAAGCATATTAGCAAAGATATAAACAGATCAAAGATAATATAATTGCATAATTAAAAGCTTCTTTTCTTCTGAAAGAATCTTTTTAAATCAAGACTGAAAGGATATTTCCTTAATATTAGGAATATAATGACATCAAACAAGTAGTCTACATACTCAACGGGGGAAAACTGGAGACATCCATTAAAAATCAGATCCAGGGTGAGAATAACTGGTTATTTAACAATGTTATGGAAATTTTGTTGGTGGCTTAACACAATAAAAAAATGAGATACAACTAGATGATTTGATAAAATAAAATTGTTATTAAGAGAGTTAATATATATATTTATTGAGATAATTTCTTACTGAATGCTTAAAAAATATAATTCAAGGTATCAACCAAAAATAAAGAGCAAAAGAAGAGTTAAGAGTTAATGAATGGGTTCAGTAAGATGGCAAATCATAAATGTATAAAAACAAAATAAATCCTAGAAGAAAATATAATGGAAAAATATCTCTGTCATAATTTCAACCAAACAATATCATACCGAGGAATAAAACAAATTTTTTTTAAAAAATTTTAATATATGGAAAAACCATGAAATACATAAGATCTTGAATAAGTGAAAACATACTGATCATATTTCTCCATGAGATGACTGAATATTTTAAATATGTGTCATTTCTCCACAAATTGAAACAATTGCAATCAAAATTATAAATGACCCAGGGAAGAATAAATAGGTGGAAATATAAAGAATATTTTGAAAAACAAGAATATGAGGAAGGAGTGTAACTAACTTTGCCAAACGTTAGTTAATAGAGTTAAGGGTATCATGCATACTAATGGAACAGAATGGAATACCACAAACAGATCAGTTCTTTACATATTTTAGTATTAAATAAGGCATGTATTACTCATTATTGAAGGGATAGTTAATTAATTATTTTGGGAAATAAAAGTAGTTTAGTACCTCCCCAAAATTATATACAATAATAAACAAAACAAGGATGAAATAGTTCATTGTAAACAAACAAATGATATAACAACATAAAACAGCTAGAATATTTCAGCAGATAAGGGCTTTTTAGTATGATAACAAAGGAAGAAACAGTAAAGAAATATAAACATCTGGTAGTAAGGTTTTTAATTATCCTCCCTTCCAAAAAATCCTACCAAGAATAACAATAAAATGTAAATGGCATTCAAAAATAAATGAACGTACCCTTTGACTCTCTTCACCCACTTTTGGGGTCAAAAGGTACAAACTTCCAGTTATAAAGTAAATAAGTCTTGGGGATATAATGTACAGCATGATGATTATAGTTAATAATACTGTATTGCATATTCAAAAGTTGCAAAAGAGTAGATCTTAAAAGTTCTTATCACAAGGAAAAAAAATCTTGTAACTATGTATGATGATGAATGTTAACTAGACTTATTGTGGTGATCATTTTGCAATACATACAAATATCAAATCATTATGTTGTACACCTGAAATGAGTATAATGTGATGTGTCAATTATACCTCAATTAAAAAAAATTAATGTAATCCATCCAATCCAAAAAGAAAAATCACATGATCATATCAACAGATGTAGAAAAAGCATTTGACAAAATCCAACGCTCATTCGTGATTTAAAAAAAAAAACTTTTAGTAAACTGGGAATAGAAGGGAACTTTCTCAACTTGATAAAGGCTATCTAGAGAAAACCTACAGCTAACACACTTAATGGTGAGAAACTTGAAGCTTTCCCACTAAGATCAGGTACAAGGCAGGGATATCCCCACTTAGCACTCCTTTTCAACATCATACTGGGGGATTTAGCTAATGCTATAAGAAAAGAAAAGGAAACAAAAGGTATACAGATAAAGAAGGAAGAGATAAAGCTGTTTCCAGATGACATGATCGTCTATGTAGAAAATCTAAAAGAACCAACAAAAAACTCTTGGAACTAATAAGAGAGTATAGCAATATTTCAGGATACAAGGTTAATATACAAAAGTCAATTGCTTTCCTATGTACTAACAATGAACAAGTGGAATTTGAAATTAAAAACATGATACCATTTACATTAGCACCGCCAAAAATGAAATACATAGGCATAAATCTAACAAAATATGTATGAGATCTATATGAGCAAAACTACAAAATTCTAATGAGTGATATCAAAGAAGAACTAAATAAATGGAGAGATATTCCATGTTCATGGATAGGAAGCCTCAATTTTGCCAAGATGTCAGTGCTTCCCAACTTGATCTACAGATTCAAATGCAATCCCAATCAAAATCCCAACTAGTAATTTTATGGGTATTGGAAAACTGATTCTAAAGTTTATATGGAGAGGGAAAAGACCTAGAATAGCCAAAACAATATTGAAAGAGAAGAACAAAGAGGGACTGACACTACTTCAAAACTTACTGTCAAGACAGTGTGGTATTAGCAAAAGAATAAACAAATAGATCAACAGAACTGAATAGAGAGCCTAGAAATACCCCCACAAAGGAGCAAAGGCAATACAATGGAGCAAAGATGGTGTTGGAACAACTGATGTTGGAACAACTGAATATCCATTTGCAAAACACAAATCTAGACGTAGACCTCACACCTTCATAAAAATTAACTCAGAATGGGTTATAGACATAAACGTAAGACACAAAACAATAAAACTCCTAGAAAATAACATAAGAGAAAACCTAGATGACATTGGGTATGGCAATAATTATTTAGATAAAACACCAAAGGCATGATCTATGAAAGAAATAATTGATAAGCTGGACTTCATTAAAATTAAAAACTTCTACTCTGCTGGGGCCGGCCCGGTGGCGCAAGCGGTTAAGTGCGCGTGCTCCGCTGCGGCGGCCCGGGGTTCGCTTGTTCGGATCCCGGGCGCTCACCGACGCACTGCTTGGCAAGCCATGCTGTGGCAGCGTCCCATATAAAGTGGAGGAAGATGGGCACAGATGTTAGCCCAGGGCCGTCTTCCTCAGCAAAAAAAGAGGAGGATTGGTGGATGTTAGCACACAGGGCTGATCTCCTCACAAAAAAAAAAAAAAAAAAAAAAAAAAAAAATACTTCTACTCTGCAAAAGACAATGTTAAGCAAAAGAAAAGACAAGCCACAGACTGAGAGAAAATATTTGCAAAAGACACGTATGATAAAGGATTGTTATCCAAATTATACAAAGAACTCTTAAAACTCAGCAATAAGAAAGAAAACAAACATCCCAATTAAAAAATGGACCAAAGCTATAAACAAACATCTCACCAAAGAAGATATACAGATGGCAAATAAGAATATGAAAAGATGCTCCACACCATATGTCATCAACAAAATGCAAATTAAATCAACAATGAGATACCACCACACACCTATTAGAATGGCCAAAATCCAGAACATTGACAACACCAAATGCTGACAAGGATGTAGAGGAACGGGAACGCTCATTCATTACTGGTGGGAATGCAAAGTGGTATCGTCACTTTGGAAGACAGTTTGATGGTTTCTTACAAAACTAAACATGATCTTACCACACCATCCAGCAATCACACTCCCTGGTAATTATCCAAAGAAGTTCAAAACTTAAGTCCACACAAAAACCTGCATGTGGATGTTTATAGATTCCTAATTCATAATTGCCAAAATTTGGAAGCAACCAAGATGTCCTTCAGTAGGTGAATGGATAAACAGACTGTGGTATATCCAGACAATGGAATATTATTCAGCCCCAAAAAGAAATGAGCTATCAAGCTATGAAAAGACACGGAGGAAACTTGAATGCATATTACTAAGTGAAAGAAGTCAACCTGAAAAGGCTACACATTGTATGATTTCAACTATATGACATTCTGGAAAAGGCAAAACTATGGAGATAGTGAAGATCAGTGGTTGCTAGGGGGGAAGGAATGAATAGGAGAAGCACAGAGGATTTTAGGGCAGTGCAAATACCCTGTATGGTACTAAAATGGTGGATATATGTCATTATACATTTGTCAAAACCCATAGAATGTACAACACCAAGAGGGAACTCTAATGTAACCTATGGCTTTTGGATGAGAATGATGTGTCAATGCGGGTTCATCAGTTATAACAAATGTACTATCCTGGTGGGAGATGTTGATAGTCGGTGAGGCTGTGCATGTATGGGGGCAAGAAGTATACAGGAAATCTTTGTACTTCCCCTCGGTTTTGCCAGAACTTAAAACTTCTCTAAAAAAAGTCTTAATTAAAAAAAAAAATTTAATGTAAATAACAAACAAAATTGTAGCAAAAAACCTTTGACTAATTAATTATCTCTTTTATATAAAAAGTGTCACAAATCAAAGGCCCTGGGAAATTAAATACATAAAAATTGAAAAAATAATGATTACCAAATTGAATCTTTTTCAAATTGGCATTTTTTTTAAAAAAAATCCAATGTTGAGAATTCTCAAAATATAATTAATTCTAATTCAAAATTAAATAAATGTGTGTATGCATGTATACATACACACGCATGTTATACAAAGCATTCGTCTTATGTATAACAGGAGACAACTGAATTTCACTACTTGACAAGGGTAAGAATTACGGTAATTGATAAAGAAAAGTCCAAAAGTGATACACTTCAAAAAGAAAGCTGCTTAAACGTGTCCTGAATATTGCCGTCGTGTTCAGCGATGGCTGTGGGTCAGAGGGGCTGTATTTTCTCCTGTGCTGTGGGAGACTCTGATCTTCCCGGGCACCCGCCTCGGAGACACATTGGGATCAGGACCCGGAGAGAGTGACATGAGGCCACTGGTCAGCACGTCCGAGCAGCGGCAACAGGTGCCACAGTGAACCGACAAAGGAGAAACGCTCAGCTTCTGCACACAATGCCTGTGGCAAGTTTGCCCATTTACGTCCCCCCTGCCTACTGCCCGGGATGATGGCGTTCGCAGGTCCTCCTTACCCCTTCTCACTGAAGGCTCCTGGGGCCCCTGCTGCTCTGTGCCAGGGCCCTGGCTTCGCCATCTTCCCCATGTGGGCTGAGTATTTAAACACAGTCTGTATCAAGTGTGGAAACTTCCTCTCCTGTTATTATGATCTATTTTATTAATAAAAATGCTGTATTTTTCAACATTTCCATTCCATAAATATAGGCCAAACAATATCATGGTTCCTTTAAGCATCCTATATTTATTGCAAGTTTTTATTAAAAAACAGGAAATGAAGGGAAATAAAGAAACAGTAGTTAATTCTCCTATAGATACGAGTGTCTTTTATGTTTTATTTTAACCTTATGAGAACAGAAGAAGCAGAATTTACTGATCCTGGTAATTGAATCCTTCCAGACTAACACTGCTGAGGTCCCAGGTCTTCCTGACACGGCCCCTTCTCTGTCTGCCTTGTCTTTTCCTTCCTGTTCCTTTCTTTCACCTTCGTGCCCTTTAGAAATGACACGGGCGACGTTTGGCAGCCCTGCTCCCTACAGCGACCACACAGGTGCCTTTGGAGCATCTTCCGTGGTGTCTGAAAGGTAAGGTAAACAAGGCAGCAGGGCGAGATGGAAGGAAGCCGTTCGTCTGTCAGTTTGTACTTGCCTTCACGTCATAATCTAATCCAGGGTTTAGAAAGAACTCTTGGTGGGCCCGACTGTCTCCAACGCTGCCCCTTTTCCTGGTGTTACTGGAGTCTCAGCTCTCAGCAAAGGCCTGGTCCCCACTCTTTCTAGAAAGGCTGCCTGATGGCGCGTCAGCCGTGCGAGTTACAGGGGCGGCTGGCATCCCAGGAGGCAGGCAGGATCCTCGGGATGTGTCAGGAGAGGCATGGCTACATCCGCTGAGAGCTGCGGGCCGCGGGGTTTTTGACACATGACACACAGTTTCGGCAGGGCTGGTCACAATCGTAAAATGCTTCATTTTCCCCCTGGCTCTTTCCTCTCCCCTTTCGTTGACTGCCAGGCTGGCCCACAGCTGACATCACAAGAAGGAGTGGGACAGATTTCAGCTGTCAGCTCAATGGTGCAGAAACGTGCTTGCCAAAAAGGAAAAAAAAGAACTATAAACTTTTAACAGGATATGAAATACTAGTTTCTTGGTGAGAAATCGGTGGCCAAGATACGTAGAAGAATTTATTTTTTGCAACTAAATTCACCCCTTAAATCTGCTCCCCCCACCCTCCACTCCCCACCTCCACAACCCCTTCACCTAAAGACACCCCTCTGAGAGGAGTTGTCACAGGAGATAATGAATATATGCATAGACCTAATCAATCAGCCCCTTGGATGCTCTTGAAGGAGATCAAGAGACTCCACCAGGGTCTCGTGCCTGCTTACCTCACCAGCCGAGCACTAACAAAGGTAACACAAGGCAGCCCCGTTCCTGTAACAGTCACCGCGCAGTCAACTTAACTAGCAGAGCCAGGCGCGCCCCATCAATCTGAACTCTTGTGCACGACAGGGCTTCCTCAAAAAAGAGCGGCTGCAGAAAACAGAAAGCATTGTGGGAATGCCTTTTAGTTTTTCCAGTGAGGATGGAGAAGTGGGAGGGGGAAAAGAAAAGAAGAAAAGGAGGCAAACTACTGAAATCTAGAAGAAACAAGTACAAATGAATTATCTTAAAAAGCAGATGTAAAATGAAGACGCATAAATATATAAGGCACTGACATTGTATTAAAATAATGCCGAAATTATAGAGCTGTCATCCACAGACCCGCCGAGGTGCCTCTCCCTGCACGATGTGGTTTGGTGCCTCTCCGGGAAAGGTGGGGCAAGGCTGACATTAGAGTCACTGGGCAGAGGCAGGCAGGGAACCGTGTGAGGGCGGTCCTCTTCCTCAGGACGCTGAAATCAGGGGCCAAGTGCCCCAAATGGAGAGCTGTGCTCTCATTTACAGGTAACCTTATGCTCTGGGAGACCAGCCTAGCGGGGGGGGGGGGGGGGGGGACGGGGGACCTGAAGCACCACCCTCACCAAAAAATAAAATATAAACCCACATCTGGACCATGGAGTATGAGAAGGTGATGTTGTAGATGGACTATATTCTTACGGGAATAAAAGGATTATTCTGAAAAGGACAACAGAGTTTTCTCTCTCAGACAGTAGGCACAAACAATAGAAACTGAAAAGCAGTTAGGGATGTAACACAAAGATGCATAAGTCCCCTTCTTAAGTACCGAAAGCAGGAGTAAAAATATAGACTGCCCGAAGATGACTTTTCTAAAGTTTTATTTTCTGAACTTCATTCTATTAACCTTTAAAACAACACTAGTAGACCATTTTTTAAAGAAAGTACTTTATATTCTTTTCACCGCTGAAAAAGCAAACATAACGCTTGGACTCTTCCAATATGTAATTTTTAGTTTAAAACAAAAAGTGTGATACTTGAGACTAAAGAAAATGATGTTTCTCTCATTAAGGACTTGCCTCGTGCTGTTCTCCAGTAGCCCAGGCCGTCCCCGGGTTGGACTTGAGGGATGACACAGTAACTCCATAGCCCGCGGAGAGCGCCATCTACCCTGAGTTGCCTGCCCTGCTGCACGGAGTGTCTCCTGACAGGCTGCAGTGTTATTGGTCGATGGGGAGCTGGTTTACAGATAAAGGTGGCCCTGTCACAAGTTCTGAATAGCTCAAAGCTAATTGCTGACCCTAACAGTCCCAATTAGCTGTTACAGGCTCAGCAAGGCAGCCCCTGGGGCCCAATCCTTTCTTGCACACATATTGTGACACTCTCCCCCACGTCGGTACCTTGGCTATGGGCTTTGTAGTCACCATTCAACAGATCAAAGGTTTATTAGAAAGAATGACTGCCATATCAGCCTCAACAGGCCCAGACACAGGCATCCCGTACAGCTATACACACATCACAGAAGCACCCGTGGTAATAAGCAAGAACCCAACGAGGTATTTTTAGTGCAGGTCGTAAAGGATGCCTGGATGGCTGTAATTTGATGAAATAATCTCAACCATTTAATTCCAATAAATTCCTCAATATTCAACACTAGTTAAAGTACACCCACTGGCTTGATCCCTGAAGTGGGGATGAGCACCAGTCTTAGATCAGGCATGTTCCCCCAGTCTCCAGACCTGCCTGATATCAAGAGTACCCTCACCCACACAGATACACATGCAGGGCATAGATATTCTTTCCTAAAATTTAAACATGTTCTTCTTATTTTAGAAGTCATACACAATCATGGTAGAAAATATGGAACACAGATGGGGAGAAAAAGGAAGGGAGGAGGAGCACACACGTTCTCCCTATGCAACCTTTGGACTTTAAGTTACTGGAATTTTCTCACCTTATTTAAGATGCCTCATAAACATCATGGGTAGTGACAGCATAATATTCTATCATGTGCAGTTTTTTTTTGTTCCCCATTCTCTAACACTTTGGGCCAATTAGTATTCAATGTTTTTGCCATTATGAGCATAGTACATAAAACTTTTCCATATTTTTGGATTATTGTCTTAGGATTTATTTCTAAAGTAAAATTCTTAGGTCAAAAGACACTAGGTCAAAGGATATTGATCCGTGTTGCCAAATTGTTGTCCAAGATAATTGAAACATCTTTTTCTCTGCCTGGCAATGTTTGACAATAGTTTACCAGATAGATATTCACCAGCATTGTGTTATTATTTTTTGGAAATATTTATGAAATTTTACATTAGATTATTATAATAATTGAACTTTTGCCATATGTTTGTTAGAAGTTTGTGGAAAATTTTGTTTATATCCTTCAACCATTTATCTAGCAGGTTTTTAATGGTTTTTCTAATTGATTGCCTGATTACTTTAAGTAGCGTAAATATTTCTCCTTCACTGTTATTAAATATTCCAAGTTGTTTCATTCAATGTTGGATTTTTTAAGTACATATGTATGTTTTTTACATCTTTATTTAGCCAAATCTATCAGTTTTCCTATTAATTCCATTGCTTTTAGGCTTAGAAAACTTTTCCACATCAAGAGATCAGATACATATTAAATTAAACAACACAGTCCTGAACAACCAATGGGTGAAAGAAGAAATCAAAAGGGAAATCAAAAAATATCTTGAAACAAATAAAAATGGAAAAACAACATACCAAAACTTATGGGGTGCATAAAAAGAAGTTCTAAGAGGGAAGTTTATAGTGATAAACACCCTCATTTAGAAAAGAGAAAGATTTCAAATAAACAATCTAACTTTACACCTCAAGGAATTAGAATGAGAAGAACAAACTCAGCCCAAAGTTAGCAGACAGAAGGAAATAAATATCAGAGCAGAAAAAAATAGAGAGCAGAAAAACAATAGAAAAAATCAATGAAACTAAAAGCTGGTTTATGAAAATATAAACAAAATTGACCACCTTTAGCTAGACTAACTAAGGAAAAGAGAGAGAAGACTCAAACAAAGAAAATCAAAAATGAAAGAGGAGATATAGCTACTGATATCAAAGAAATACAAAAGATCGTATGAAACTACTCTGAACAATTATACACCAACAAATTGGATAACCTAGAAGAAATAGATCAATTCCTAGAAATAAACAATGTACCAAGACGGAATCACGAATAAATAGAAAATCTGAACAGACCAATAATAAGTAGGGAGATTGAATCAGTAATCAAAAAATCTCTCAACAAAGAAAAGTCCAGGACCAGATGGTTTCACTGGTGAATTCTACCAAGCACATAAAGATTTAATACCAATCCTTCTTGAAGTCTTCCAAAAAATTAAAGAGGAGGAAACACTCCCAAACTCATTTTATGAGAGCAGTATTACTCTGATACCGAACTCAGATAAGGAAACTGTAAGAAAAGAAAACTATAGGCCAATATCCCTGAAAAATATATGTACAAAAATACTCAGCGAAATTTAGCAAACTGATTCAGTAGTACATTAAAAGGATCATAAAATCATGATCAAGTGGGATTTATCCCTTGTTTGCAAGGATGGTTCAACATATGCAAATCAAAAAACATGATATACCACGTTAACAAAATGAAGAATAAAAATCATGTGATTATCTCAATACATGCAGAAAAGCATTTAGCAAAATAGAGCATCCTTTAATGATTAAAAACTCCTAGCAAATTGGGCATAGAAGGAACATATCTCAACATAAGAAAGGCCATATATGACAAGGCCACAGCTAGCATCATACTCAACAGGGAAAAGCTGAAATCTTTTCTTCTATGATCAGGAATAAAACAAGGGTGCCCATTCTCACCACTCCTGTTTAACAAAGCCTAGCCAGAGCAATCAGGTGAGAAAAAGAAATAAAACGCATCTGAATTGGAAAAGAAGAAGTAAAATTTTCTTTGTTTGCAGATGAAGTGATCTTATATATAGAAAATCCTAAAGACTCCATCAAAAAAGAGTTATAACTAATCAACAAATTCAGTGAAGTTGCAGGATACAAAATTAACAGACAGAGATCAGTTGTGTTTCTATATGCTAACTACAAAATACCTGGGGAAAAAATGAAGAAAACAATCCCATTCACAATAGCATCAAAACAATAAAAATACTTTGGAATAAATTTAACCATGGAGGTGAAAGATCTGTACACTGAAAAGACTGTAAGACTTTGATGAAAAAATATAAGAAGACACAAATAAATTGAAAGATATTCTGCATTGATGGATTGGAAGAATCAATACTGTCAAAAATTTCCATACTACCCAAAGCCATCTATAGATTCAAAATAATCCCTATCAAAATTCCAATGGCATTTTTTACAGAAATAGAAAAAAACACGCCTAAAATTTGTATGGCATCACAAAAGACCCCAAAAAGCCAAAGAAATCCTGAGAAAGAACAAATCTAGAGGCATCACAGTTCCTGATTTCAAACAACACTACAAATCTACAGTAATCAAAACAGTGTGGTTCTGGCATAAAAATAGACACATAGACCCATGGAACAGAATTGAGAGCCCATTAAAAAAAAAAAAAAAAAAAAAAACCCTGCATGTGCAATCAACTACTGTTTGACAAGAGAGTCAAGAATACACAATGGGGAAAGGATCGTTTCTTCGATAAATGGTGTTAGGAAAACTGGATAATCACATACAGAAGAATGAAATTGGTCTCCTATCTTACACCACTCACAAAAATTAATTCAAAATGGATTAAAGATTTAGAAACAAGACCAAAACCATAAAACTCCAAGAAGAAAAAATAGGGAAAAAGTTGCTTGACATTGGGTGTGGAAATTATTTTGAGGTATGACCCTAAAATCACAAGCAACAAAAGCAAAAACAAATAACGGAACTACATCAAACTGAAAAACATATACACAGCAATAGAAACAATCAACAAAATGAAAAGGCAACCTACACAATGAGAGAAAATATCTGGTAAGGGGTTAATATCCAAAATATGTAAGGAACACATACAAGTGAATAAAAAAAACCAACAATCTGATTTAAAAACAGGCAGAAGAACTGAATAGACATCTTTCCAAAGAAGACATGCAAATGGCCAACAAGTACATGAACAGATATTCAACATCACTAATCAACAGGGAAATGCAAATCAAAAACCAAATGAGATCTCTCACCATATCTGTTAGAATAGCTATTACCAAAAAGACAAGAGATAAGTGTTAGCGAGGAAGTGGAGAAAACAGAACCCTTGTGCACTGGTGGTGGGAATGTAAACTGGTGCAGCCACTGTGAAAAACAGTATGGGATTCCAGCAAAAAATTAAAAATAGAACTACCATATGATCCAACAATTCCTCATTTGAAACCACTGTCTCAAAGGGATACTGCACTCCTATGTTTGTTGCAGCATTACTCACAATAGCCAAGACATGGAAACAACCTAAGTGTCCGTCAACAGAAGAATGGATAAAGAAGATGCCATATATATACATGCAATAGAATATTCAACAGTGAGAAAGAAGGAAATCCTGCCATTTGCAACAACATGAATGGAACTTGAGGGCATTATGCTAAACGAAATAAGTCAGATAAAGACAAATCTCACTTATTCAATAAACCAATATTTGACTAATTACAGGAGTCAATAATAGAGAAAAATGCCATAATAAAACGTTTTTATTCATCTTAGTAAAATGAGTTAAGTTCTTTTATTTTTTGCCCCTCCTCCTTTGTTAATTTTAGCTGATTTCTAAATCTTATATCTCTCTTTTTCCGTTTCTCTTGTTTTTAAACATTATAGGTAATAACTCTCAATAAAAGAATGGTATATGTAATCAGTTTTGAACATATTTAATTATTTTGACATTTAAATATGTGTAATTGACATTAATGCTTGTTACAAATCCTTTATACAGGTTTTTTTATATTTTTAGTTACTGCAATTTTTCTGAAGTGTTTCATTGAGTAATTCATACAGTAACACCACTTGGCTGGATATAGAATTATAGAATTGTTTTTCTCCAGTTTTTTTCATACCTTTGTAAAATTTTCTTAACCTTCTTTTAAACTAAAGTTTCTACTCTTCCTTAAATTTCCATTTTGTTTCTGTTGCTATTATTTTTCCTCACAAAAGAGAAGACTGACGGTTACTATTTGTAGAAAAATTGGCTTTTTTCCTCCAGACTCTTACGTGATATTTTACTATGAAGATTTAAAATCCCACAAAGGTTGTAACTCTCTACAGCTATCGTTTTATTAGGTTCCCACTGAACACAGCAAGTTCCCTCGATTTTCATTTGAGGTCTACTTTTTTTGTGTGTGTGTGTGAGGAAGATTAGCCCTGAGATAACACCTGTTGCCTATCCTTCTCTTTTTGCTGAGGAAGATTGGCCCTGGGCTAACATCCATGCCCATCTTCCTCTACTTTATGTGGGATGCCGTCACAGCATGGCTTGGTGAGCGGTGTGTCAGTGCACACCCGGGATCAAACTCCGGGGGCCAGAAGCAGAGCGCCCGAACTTAACCACTACGCCACCGGGCTGGCCCCATGAGGTCTACTTTTTTTAGTAGTAAAGCTTTTTCCTTTATGGCTTTGGTTACTGCTTCTATTCTTTCTTTTATGTCATGTCACACACACACGTATATATCATAAGACACATCTGATTAGTCCCATCTTTTTATCTCATTTTAAGTGTTTTCATAAAATTTTTTATACTCTTCCATTATTTCACTATTTTGATGTTCTAATACTAATTTGTTTTTTGAGACATTCATTGTGACTTCTATATGGCAAACGTCTTTTTTATTTCTATTACACCTTTGTTTATCTTGGTTAATCCTTTTTTTAATTGCCTTTTTCTGAGATAATTGTAGATTCACATACAGTTTTAAGAACAATAGAAATAATAAATAATATAGTTTTAAGAATAACACAAAGAGGTACTTTGTATACTTTGCCCATTTTCCCCTAATGGTAACATTTTGCAAAACCATAGCATAATAGCATAACCAGGATATTGACACGGATATAATCCACTGATATCCAGATTTTCCGGGGTTTACGTTTGCCCTCTTGTGTGTATGAATGCAGTTCTTCGTAGTTCATCTACCACCATCACTGTCAAGATACTGAACGGTTCCACCGTCACAGGGATCCCTCGTCTTGCCCCTTCATAACCACAGCCACCTAACTTCATCCAACTCTCACTTTCCCATCTCTAACACATGGCAAACTGTCCTCCGTTTCTAAAATTTCATTATTACGAAAATGTTATATAAATAGAATCACACAGTATCTAACCTTCAGGGGTTGACATTTTCACTCAACATGAATTCCTGGAGATTCATCCAAGTTGATGTGTACATTAACAGTTCATTCCTTTTATTGCAGAGGAGTATCCCATGGTATTAGTACAATAGTTTGTTCAACAATTCACCTGTTGAAGAACACCAGGGCTGATTCTAGTTTTTGGCTAATATGAATTAAGCTACTATGCACATTCCTGTACAGGTTTTCATGTGAATGTAAGTTTTCACTTCTGTGAGATAAATGTCAAAGAGCACGATAGCTGGGTCATATGACGGCTGCATGTTCAGTTTTATAAGAAACTGCCAAAGCATGTTGAAGTGTGGCTGTACCATTTAACATTCTCACCAGCAATTTATAAGTGATTCTGTTTTCCTGCATCTTTGCCATCCCTTGGGCTTATCAGTTTTTTATTTCACCCATTTTGATAGGTATGTTTTGATATCTGTATGAATTGTGGTTTTAACTTACATTTCCCTGATGACTAATGATGTTGAACATCTTTTCATGTGCTTATTTTTATATGTATATCCTATTCCGTGAAATGTCTTTTCACGTCTTTTGCCCATTTCCCATTGGATGGTTTGTTTTAATTTTTAGCTTAACATCCAACAGTCTTTGATGATTATATAGGTACAATTTATTGTTGTATAGTGACCTTTGTATTTTGCAACCTTGCTAAGCTCATGTATTATTTTTATTAGTGTTTTGGTAGATTCTCTAGGACTTTCTGCATACACAATCGTCTAGCTATTCTCTCTTGGATTTTAGCTTTCAAGAACTGATAGACTGATGTCCTCCAATTTTCTTAAATCTCCACTGGCTTCTCTGCCTGCTAGCAGTCCTGCCTTGGCACTCCAGAGTCTCTCTCCCCACCGTGGATAGGCAAATCCATGGGGGAACACGGCATGCAGAAAGTCAAGTTCACCACAATGTCCTTCCTTTCTCCTCAGGGCCTGGCCCCGTAGTTTCTAATGGCCTTAGAGCTCTTTGAGGTTTTCAGACAGATGTTCTTTAAGTTTACATTTTGTTTTATTTGTATTTTTTCCACATTTTCTAGTTGTTTTCACTGTGATCAATAGTTTGCTACAAGTTACTCCATATAGCTCAAAGGAGGGGCATGATTTTCTTTTTATTGTATTGGCTCAAAAGTGCTACTTCAAAGTTTTAACTTATTTAATAATGTACTCTCTGATGAAGTCCACTTATTTTGAATGAGATAAAGTACATAAAAGCCCTTCCTATAATTAAAGTATTTTAGAGATGTTAGTAGCTATTATTTCAAAATCAAGTGGGGTAGCTTTTGTAAGTAACTCAAAAACCTTGTAAGGCAAAGATTTTCTATGGTCACGGTCTATGATATATAATGAATTGAGCGGTAACCAATAAGATCAGTCAAGTTATGTTTATTAATAATGTTTTCCATGCAAGTCAATTGAACCAATGTTTACTGACTACTTACTATATGAGATTATTTCCAGGGTAACTGCAATCCAACCATGACATCACAGCCACCCATGTTTTAATCTCACAACACAAGAGTGCCGGGACCAGACTCTCCTCTCCTCTGTGAGCCTCTGCTCCTCCTCGTGCTCCAAATAGCTACTCTTTGACCTTCTCAGCAGAGCTATGGAGACTACATTTCCTACAGCATTACTGATTCTGTAACCAAGGAAGTGTGTTAAGTAAGAGAAGTCACATAGACAGAAAGCAGTTTTAAAACAGACAGAAAGACTTTCCAGCCTCTGTATTACTGAGTTCCCATTTTCAGGATTAGGAAAGAAGAAAGCAACAAGGTTTCAACTCCTCTTTGTGTCACTAATTCTCCTTTGTGTGGATTTCCCAAGGCTGGACAATGTGTACATAACCAATACGCCCCTTTTCCTTTACTCTTTTGCGACTGGATATCTGGGAGAAAGCAAAGGCCATCACTGCAGGGGAGCAATTATTACAGATGTGGAAAAACCCACAGAGTGCAACCAGAGTCCTCCTCCCCGAGAGATACTCCTTGTATAGAGGAAGAGATTAGTTTAACAAGTGAAACACATCAGATTCAAATGCCAGCTCTGACTCTTCTGAAATAAATGTCTTTGGATCGATTCGTAACTTCCAGAGTCTTTACCCATCTGCACAAGAGGAACAGCAACAGCTGCCTCACAGCAGCCTTAGTAGCTTCTCCACCACCACCACCTCTTACTGGAGGAGAGATAATAATCACCAAGATCAACTTTCGTTGAATTTTTAAAATAATGAAAAAATGTCAAAAGTTCAACTAGATTTACCTTCAACTGCTTTAGAGAGCTACCAGATTTATTAATGATTATATTCAAGGAGACATGCTGTACAAATCTTTGTGCCAATCACATTTTTTCCCAGATACAAGAAATTTCGCTGTTGTGGACCAACTTTCTGTAGGGGAAAGACTAAATCTATTTATTGGTCCCCCATCTCAATTCTCCTGGCTGTATCCTGGGGTCCCCTACTTCTAAATGCTAGGTTCACGATGAAAGCTAAACAATTAAAATGTTACACTAAGAAAACCAAAGATTGATTGGATTATGAATATGAAATATTTGTTGCCTCTAAAATGAAGTCTCTTTTTATTGGATACAAGTGTATGCACAGAGATAATCAATATTAGAGAGAGATAATTTCTCTAAACAGGCTTTTGCGAATGAGAGAAGGCATTCTTCAGGATTGTGATTAAACAGACAAGATTATTGCACCTCAGTTACATAACAAACATATTTCCATCTGAAACATATATGAGCAATATTTTTCATTCTGCAATCTGAGCAGTTCTACCATACACTATGTGGATAAGTCGTCATGTTTCACTAAGACACGAAGGATCAAACCATTTGCATCTTTATGTTACTATGTTTGTATACACGTTTCAAATTTATATAAAAAATCACTTATTTTCTGAATCAAAGTGGGGGTTATTCAGTAATCTCTCTGCCACGGCAACTGTGCTAACCTTTGGACTATGGCAACATACATTTGACTCCTAAATTTGTACAAATAAGAATGTAACTTAATGGCTTTGATTTAAGAACATTCCAATACACAAGCCCCTGTCTGGTCGAACAAATGTTTACTTCCAAGATTTCTAACAATTCTTTAAGCTCCTGCCTTGGTATGCTGGAGTCCTGAGCAGCTATGTAAGAACTTGGACTACCTTATTGGAGAGACCAGGTGGAGAGGCCCCAAGAGTGCAGGAAGAGGGACCCAGAGGAGCCGGCCACTCAGCAGTCTTCGCCAAGGCGCCAGGCATTAGAGTGACACTGTCCTGGACCCTCGCTTACGAGATATCGTAAAACGGTTGTTGTTTTAAACCACTAAGTTTTGGGGTCATTTCCTAGGCAGCAAAAGATGTCTGCAACAGCTCTATGCAGCTTATGACCCTGGTGGGCAAACACTGGTTTAAGCTTCCCTTGCCTTTTGCCTGATTATGGTAATAACTTCAATTGCTATTTTCTCCTGCAGTTCCTTCCTGCTCTGCTCTTCACGATTAAATGCCCAGGGCTGCAACGTAAGTTTAAATTTGCCTTCCCCAATCTCTGATGGAATCATCAACCCCAGCCCTCAGCACCAACGGAGCTTCCAGCTGATTCCTCAGTCAGAGGATGGGGAAATCCCTATTTATTCCGTGTTCATAGAACTTCAACCATATACCAAGTTCCGTTTATTTTGGGTATTCACTTTTCTGAAATTTAAAGCCCAGTGCAAATTGAAAAACAGCCTGTCAATAGTTTTGGATAGGATTCTGTTAATGAAGACTAAATGTTTTTTTTTTTCTCCTGATGGCCACATGCACTTGGGATTTGTACTGAGGATTTGTGTTGTCGTTGAAACATCTTCTGTCAAATAGTATTTCTTCCTTCTTTGCTTGTGAGATACTTTATTAGTATCAACAAGCAGGACTTTAGTTTCTGCTAAAGTGAATAGATCTAATTAAGTATATTGTTCCAAATTTTTAAACTGTTTACTTTTGTAGTCGAATTCTATTATCCATCATGCATGCTTTAATGATGTAACTTCTATACTAAGTCATTAAAAAATGTATGAACAAGGCAAGGCCTTCTGATCTTACAGCAGATAACTTTCAGAAGGTTAAAATCAATATAGTATACATACATATTCATTTAATATATTTGGGTTCGTTTGCTTATTTATAATGTCTGATTTTTGACAGTCCCTAAGGCTCATGACTTAGCCAGTGTAGAAGCTAAGGTATTTTAACTGTGTGACCCAATGACTCCAACAAATAGAGGAGCTTCTCTCTCTTTAGATGAAGAGTTCAGAGTTGAGGCAGGTCATCCCAGTTGTCTGGGGAAGCTCTGCTCCATGAGGTCACACAGAGACCAGCTGCCTCTCTCCAGTTGCTCACCTGACCGTGAGTGTGTTCCCTAGTGGGAAGAGGGAAAGAAGTGGTTAATGCAAACAGTGTCCTTCCCGAGGATTTGACATTGAGTCTGTTCACATTATTTCCATTTGCATCCAGTTGACCATAACTTTGTCACATGGCCTCACCTTCTCCAGCTGAACAAAAGGCAAAGTAGTGGGGTGACCAACGAAAGGAAGAGAAGGAGATGACCGGGAACTGGCGGACATTCAATTGTCTCTGTCGCAGATTCTGTCGTTCAGTAAGTACCTGATGTAGCTAATTTCCCTAGGAGCAGCTGCAGTCTCTCCATGTCGACTCCCAGACATCAGAAAGTCTTAGTAAATGGTTTCCTGACATGGGTAGCATGCTCTCTCCTGAATCCTCTTGGTCTTTCAGTTTCATAATCCCTTTAACAAAGGAATTGAATTTAATCTGACATCATTTGTTCTCCATGAACTTCCTGTGGCTCCTTGCAATGAAATCTTCTTCTCCTATGTATTTACAGCCCTTCAAAAATGCATTATGGAGTTTGCTCAGGATTGAAATCAAATTCACCCATCTTTGTTAAATAAATTCTGTCTTCCTCATTACTCTTTTTGAAAACCAGAATATTTGCCTACCCTCTTGCTTCCAGCCCCCTTCCACTCTCCAGGTCTCCTCAAGGGCAGGACCAAACACAGAGCATCTCTTCCTGTTAAGTCCCTTGACATCCAGCGATATATAAACCAGAAGTCAAAACTCTTCAGAGTTGCCAGGTGCTCTGTATCAATCCTTTCACCAGGCTTGCTTTCTGCTACCTTGAAGCAACATTTATTTTTACCCTTTTCAGTTTGAGAATTATTCTCCTTGACAGGGAAGACAGGGGCAAAATAGATCCAGAGATGTTCTGCTTTTTCTGTCACTGGCTTCAAGCCACAGACCTATTTGTACCCAAATCTCTTTTCTCTGAATGTATCTAAAGTGTCTCTGATATTTCCTGGCATTATCCCTACAGTTCCTTGTCACAGTCTGATTTAATTTCTTCTTGTCCAAGTGTCCATTAGCTTACTTTTTTGTGTCTCTACTATTTGTTCTTATCATCGATTCATTTTCACGTGAAAGTTGAAAAGAATAATGCTACAAAAATGCAGATATTATTCCACCAGACTCAGGTTTAAAATCTTCTATGATTTCCCATTGCTTCTAGAACTAAGGCAGTATTTCCCTAAAATCGCCTGAAGGCCCTCTCCACTTTCATCTCACGGCCAGTTTTCCCTCTGTTCCCACATTGCCCGGAGCAGCCTCTCTCAGCTCTCCTACTCACCACGCTTCTGTCTACCCAAGTCCCCGCACACACAGCTCTTTCCAGGTACAATGCTTCCCCCTCTCTCCTTACCAGTTTACACTCTCTGGAGCAGCTCCCACAGCCTCCTAGACTGCTTCTTCCTGACCTCGTCAGAGTTGCTATATCACCTTTGTTTATCTCACTATTGGGTTAATTTCTGTCTCTCTAGTCACACCATAAACTTCACAAGGGCAATCACTGTAGCAAATAGTACACTGTAGACAATAAATAAAAATTTTTGGAATAAGTAAATACTCAAAAACACATTTCTGAGAGCTTTCTAATGATCATGACATATAGAACTTCAAAGAACCTTTAATAAAGTAGTGTGCTTTGAGAAACTCAAAGAAGAGGCCATAGAATGTAGGGAGTCTCACTTAAATTTGACAATTGAGTAACGTATGTTATGTGTGAATTGTTTCAGAGAAATAATAGTTCAAGGGAAATACACTGGAAAATTCAACTTTCTACTTTATGAAAGCAGAGATTTAGAAAAATGGTGAATGTAATCATAAGAGATGAACTTGATTCTCTGGGATATTCTAGATGAACAATCATATTATCTGAGAATAAGGATACTTTTCCTTCCCTTTCTGATAGGTACTCTTATTTATTTTTCTTATCTTATTATAATGGATATAAGTTTCTAGAAAATATTAAATAGTAGTATATAACAAAAATACTTTTATTAATTTTCTTGAGCATTCTTCTCATACCTGATTTTTTAGTCAAGGACATTGCACATTGAGTATAATGATTTTTTGCTGTTGTTTGAAATACACATCTTTGTCCCAGCATCTGCCTAGTCTTAGGTTACATGTAGAACTTTTATTTTAGTTTGCAAAGATATTACATTTTACTAAATATCTTTTGGACATTTGTCAAAGCAATTAATGTGCTTTTCCTCCTGTAACATAGTGATTGTAGCTAACATTTATCGCTTGCAGACTAAGTGCTAAATGCTTCAGGTGTATCTCATTTAATTTCTGAACAATAATATGAGTTGAATGCACTCTTTCATATTCCTTTTCCAAATGAGAAAACTTGTTTAAATAGATTCAGTGTCTGGTGAGTGGTGAAGCCAGCATATGAAGAAATTATGTCTGAGCCCAGAACAGATATGGCTTCCATAGGAATGTCATCAATTATATCATTTATTTTCTAATATTAACTCTATCTCTGTTCTTTATGTGTTTAATTTGATAGTCATTTAGGATTTCTATATTTATATTCTCAGAATTTTCTTCTATTTTTGTCATTCTTTTCTTATTCTTGCTATAATTCATCACAGGTTTGGTATCAGATTATAAAATCTTTATAAAATACATTGGAAACATCCCCCTCACATGGACGCTTTTTGACAGTTTATAATTCATAGGCTTTCCCCTTTCTCAGGGTAAGACAGACTAAAACAACGTGAGTCAAGAGTCTTTCACAGGTGTTGTGAAGGTCTTCCATAGTTATTTACCTGCTTATGCTTTCTCCCGTTTCCTGAGCTAACTTTAGAAATTTATATTTTCCTAGTAAAGTGTTCATTTTCCATTAGAAGTTTTGTTCATTAGCAAAGTTTTGTGCTGTATTCCATTTCTTCAACTTTTATAATAAAATTTTTAAAAACAGAAGAGTTGAAAGAGCAGTAAAATAAACACATATGTACTCATCAATTCAATTCACAAATGAATATTTTGCATTTTTCTTAACCTAATATCTTTTTTCTCTAAACAATTTACAGACATCAAGTGGCTTCATCAATAAATATATTTTTTTTCTTTTTGGTGAGAAAGATCAGCACTGAGCTAACATCTGATGTCAATCCTCCTCTTTTTGCTGAGGAAGATTGGCCCTGAGCTAACAACTGTGCCCATCTTGCTCTACTTTATATGGGACACAGCCACAGCATGGCTCTGCAAGCCATGCGTTGGTGCATGCCCAAGATCCAAACTGGAGAACCCCGGGCTGCCACAGTAGAGTGCGTGCACTTAACCACTTGCACCACCGGGCTGGCCCCATCAATAAATACTTTAACGTGTATCTCCTAAAAAATGAAGACATATTCCAATATAGGAACCATTCATACCTACTAAATTAACAATAATCTCTAATATCATGTAATACATAGTTTATGTTCAGTTTCCCCCTTATGATGTCTTAGAAGCTTTTTTAAAAATTGAATTATGTTCCAACCTATGTTTTGTATTGCATATAATTAGATATGTCTCTTTATCTCTTTTAATATAGACAGGACCCCAACTCCCTCTTCATTTTCCTTCATGACATATTTTTTGAACAAATAAGTCTTGTAGAATGTAAATGATCTAAAGATGTCATTTAACTTGTTTTTCGATTCCCTATAATTCCTGTACACTGCAAATTAAATCTAAAAGCTTCTTTAGATTCAGGTTCAACATTTTTGGCAAGAATACTTTGTAAGTTATGAGCACCTCTCATATTACAACACACATGGAGACACCTGATGTCAGATTGTCCATTAATACATGAATTTTAATCATTGTCAAGGTGCATTTTTCATTTTGCAGTTAAAATATAATATGTGGGGTGAGATAATTTTCACTCCTTCCTTACACAGAATAGAGCGAATGGACTCCCTGTTTCACACCCTGCCTTTTTCACTGCACATCTGCATCCAGATATGAGCACAGAGACCTGCCGCATTCTTTCTGACGCTGGTTAATCCCCCTTTGTGGGTTAAATCATACTTTATTAGTATTAGAATCTAATTATGATTGTTGCATGAATACATTTTTTCAACTGGAGTTATAAAATGATGTAAGAGTCAAATGGTGGCGAATGACATCTCTCTCTCTGTGTCTCTGTCTCTCTCTCTCATTTTTTTATATATATGTATATATACACATATACATGTACACAGAAGCCACTAAATATATACATATATACATGTAAATATATACATAGATATATGTACATAGATAGATAGATATCTTTCTGTGATTCCTTCATTAGGTTATGAGCATATCCTTGTTTTCTAGTACAAAAGGTGCCCAGGCTCACTTTCTACTTCCTCTGCCCTTGGAATCAACTATTTCTTCAAGGAACTCTGGTTCCTTTCAATAGAGAATGGTGTTTGTAACCATAATCCGAGAACAAGAGATCCTCATTGCTACCGGAGTGTTGGTGCTCACAGATCTAATCAGTGAGAAGGTATAAGGAATAGAAACATACATACATGGATACATATATACACACACATAGATACCTATACACACACAAATATATTACTCATAATATTAATATGTTTGCTTTATTATTTAACATGTGTAAATTAGTTTAAAGTTCACTCTACCAACATTGTTACTAACTAAATTACTGAGTGAAGAGTAAGACTACTTGGCAGTTGTTTCATTTTTAAGAATATTTTCCAGTAGGGTCATGCAGTAGAGTTCTTTGTTCAAAAGTCACTTGAAATAATTTGAGCAGTTAGGTTTATTTCTTACAATTTCTTTTCTATTTAACTTTGTTTCCCTTTTTAATTTATATTGCAAACATTTACATGATTCATAAAATATCTAAATCTAGTCTAAAAATTAGATTAAAAGGTTTTCTCTCCACCCCCGCCTTATTTTCACTCCTTCCTTACACAGAATAGAGCGAATGGACTCCCTGTTTCACACCCTGCCTTTTTCACTGCACATCTGCATCCAGATATGAGCACAGAGACCTGCCGCATTCTTTCTGACGCTGGTTAATCCCCCTTTGTGGGTTAAATCATACTTTATTGGTTCAGACACCTATTTCCGGACATTGCAGTTGCTTTTGATATTTTGTATTGATAAAATTGTACAGCCTTGCATTTAAGTTCATCCATAGTTGTGGAGGTGTAGCTTTATGTTAGATTCCTAGAGGCAGTTTTGCTGGGCCAAAGCATAACGGTATATGTAATTTTGTTGTATAGTGACAACTCATCTCTATAAATTTCATGTATATGAAAATGACTTTTTCTACAGCCTCATCACCAGTACGTTCTCCAACTTTGGGTTATTTTGCCAATAGGATAGGAGAGAAAGGAACCTCCATGTAGTTTTAATTTGCATTTCTCTTCTAATGGGTAAAGTCACACATTTTTTTCAGATGAAGAAGGGAATTGAGGATTCTTTTGCCCTTTAAACATTCTATTAGTTATCATTAATATTTGATACAGCAATATTTGTGTACATTTACCGATGTAGCTTCCATTTTCAGTTTGTGGAAATTTATTGAGATTTTATTTGTGATTTTATAACTTGAAAATTTTGGTGAATATTCCATGGGCAATGGGAAAGAAAGTACCTTCTATCTTAAGGTAAGAGAAGTCAATACATCACTTAACCCAACGACGTGCTTTGATGGATAGAATGTGGCAGAAGAGATGTGCTATTTCTGAGCCTAGCTCCAGAGCCCCACAGCCCACTCTAGCACCGTTGAGCCCTACTGTCACCAGGACAAGCCTGGGCTAGCCTGCTGGATGTTGAGAGATCTGCGGCTCAGTCATCCCATTATCCTGGTGAAAAATCAGTCAACCACTGGCCATGGGAGAGTCTTCTCAACCCTTCCAGCCCCCACCTGATCCACCAGCTCCCCACACGTGCACATGCAAGTTCAGCCTCAGTCGGCTGAGCACAGTGCAGATGCAGACTCACTACATAAGTGGTGGTTGTTGTCAGCCGTCGGTGGTGGGTGGTGCATTCTGCAGCAATAGACATCTGATACACCGTTGCAGACCCTCTGTTCATTACAGCCCTGGGAGAGCTAAGCCCCCAAACTCCCGTGAATGTCATCAATCGCAAAGAAAAATGAGACTTCAGATGAAATATTTTTTCTACCCGTTTTACAGCCTGAACCCTTCCATCCCCTTTCCTTCCTAGGTGGATTGTGGAGTTCCAAACTTCCATTAACTTTCCTTGGGCCATTTCACTCCTTTGGGAACTGATTTTCAAGGCTGTGCTGGATATCCTTTCTCGTCTGTTCCCGTCTGCCTTATATCTAGCAAAAATCATCAAACTTCGATATCTGCTTTACTCTTTTCTTACAGCTTCGATGGCTGATGATTACCTCCCCCACATCACCCCCTCCCTGCGCCGGTGCTTGTACGATGACTAGGTCATTGCTGCAGTAATCAGGACTTGAGACGACTTGATCTTTTTCAAGGCGCAGTACTTCTAAAAACAAAAAAAAATCCGTCACCCAACCAACCTCGACTCCTCTCTGCCATCATTATCTTGTTCTTAAAACTCTCTAAGTTTTCCTGTTAGGCACATGCAACATCCATTTATTTTCTGGCGGAATTTAAAGGAAACTTGCAGAGTGTCTCGATGTTCTGGTGTCTGGATTTTAAGAACGAATTTTGTTTTGTTTTGAGGTTACACAGCTTAGCTCAGATTTGGTCTTTGAAGTCACACTGCCCGAGTTTAATTGCTGTTCTGTGACTTCCCAGCAGCCTAGACTTTGGCAAGTTATTTAATTGTCTGTGCCTCAGTTTCCCGTCTGTGAAATGAGGGAGATGTTAGTACCCGTGTCATGGGGTTACGTGAGGCTTAAATGATTATCATTTACTCTGTGTGTAGCATATTGTAATTCATCTATCAGTGTTAATGATTATTTTTGTTTGTAGTATTTTAATTTTGACATTTGTAAATATTTAACTTTCATAACTTTGATATCCCATCAGCCATCTTTTTTGCATAAGGAAGGGTCTTAATTTTTTAAAGTTTAGTTTAAAATATTCAAATAGTCTAGATTTTCCCACAGATAATGAAAAACATGGTAACACAGTGTGAATTTATATGTATGTATACACATACACACCAAATATACTGAATCTTTTGTTTCCAGCTGCCACATAAATGCTATCCCTTCCATCGACAATAAAACAAGAAATTGTCCTAACAGATGCTGCAAGCTCGATGGAGACCAGCAGAAAACATATGGAGGTTGGAGTAGGGATAAGAAACTGAATTTTTCCCCCTAAACGTATCTATACTTTCACATTTCTGAAATCTTTTGCTATAACAAAAAGTGCACTTTCTTTTGTTGTACATCTTCCAATTCCTCCTAGCCATTCAATATGCTGTTTTAGTAAGCTGTCGAAATGAATTCTACCCTGCTCTAATACCCAAAGTCCTTGAGGTGCTAAAGAAAATACTGCATATAAAATGCATGGACAGGCAGAATAGGTTTACATAATGTTAATGTAGACAAATGACATGTACAAAATTATATCTAGCTGCAATTTAATTAGATTAATTAGATCAATATAATTAGTAGTGCTGTATTACCCTAGTTAGACTTAAGCGCTCTCCCTCCACTCTCACACACACACACACACACACACCAGCTCAAAAATTGTTTACAACCCTAAAACACTATAATAGCACGTAGAGTACCAATGCAGTAACACATCAATTTCACCATTAAGAGTGGGAGTTTGTAGGACACTCCAGAGACACATAAAATGTTACCCTACTAGGGAAAAATTTTCATAATATAGACTGAAAAATATCTCTACTGTCAAAAAAAATGTTTATTTCACATTAATCCCAAGTTTAAGTCTGGTCATGATTACGCAAAAATGAATTTAACAAATAGGTCCTGGAGTTAATCTAATGAATAAAACAGACTGAGTGTGGTTTTAGGTAATAATCCTGCAGAAGTTAAGTTTCAAACACCTACTAAATCACAGATGTGACTGGATTGTTGGGCCATCCATCGAGCACGTCACAGATGGCATGGTCCACGAGCATCCCGTAACCTTTAGGAACTATGGGCAGGTTAAGTTCTTCATCAACCAGAAGACAAATAACCAGGCATTCTGGTCAGAGGAAGTTGTGGGTCAGGGGAAGCGACTGCTCTGCCCTAGCCTTTATGATTTCTTCTTTTTAAATGCAACTATAAAGTCTCCTTAATTACGACCAGCTAAGACTCCTCTTCACGATTATACCCAGGTGAAACTGATGGAGAAGGTACATTGACTAGAGAAACAAAGGTCCACCCAATGTCAATAACAACTAATGTGTTAATCTTCAACACTATGGTCAAATTATTACGATGACAGGCCTACCAGCTGCCTTGCAGTTTGGCCTTTATGTGGAACCTCTAATGGTTGAAAAATTACAAAACAGCAGCGTTGAAATCGACAGAAACAATGGAAAAATAACCAAATGTTCATCAATTCAAAGGTTTTCCTGATTTTAGAGTAGTAATCAAAGACTATAGGATTGAAAAGGAAAATGAGGAAGAGGAAGAGAAAGAGAGAGAGATAGAAAGTCTTGCAATTGATTTGTATAGGCTACAGTTGAACTTAAACCACACCTGAACACGGCCCCTACAATGGACACCACGGAAGGAAGGCTTTCCTGGCTCCCTCTCCTCATCCCGCCCCGGACTCCTCAGATGCCCAGTGCCCTGAAGGCAGTTTCTCCTAATTATTGGGGTCCAATTTGTACTTCGACAAATATTGACATCTACTCCAAAAAGAATGCAAAGAAATCTGGTGTTCATCTGATTTTTGTTTTCATTTTTCTGTTCTAAAACATAAATTAAGATATTCTGCTAAATGGTAGCTTCTGTAGCCTAATTACACTGAATACACTGTGGTTGATAGTGTTTACATACTGCAAACTACTTAACATCTTATATATAGTAGAGAAGATATGTTTAAATATGTTTGCATAGCTTGTACTTGTAAATCTCTAAAATAGACTTGAATAATTATCAAGCATTGCCATCACCACGCTTTTTTGAGTTATAATTAAAATGTATCTTTTTATCATACTTTCAATTTTGGCTCTAGAAAATGTTGAATTGTAACTGCACATTCAAGATTAAATTAATGTACTCCTTCAAAAAGCAATTTGAGCCATCTTTTACCTATAAATATCATAATTTTGTGTTGCTAAGTGTGGAAGAGAATTTATATAAATATTTAAATGAGTACGTGGAAAATGTTAAACACTTCTACTAAATTTAAGATTTAAATGGTACATATTCCTTCAGAAATGGTGACAAACACATCCATGTTTATTTATCCATAGCTGACAATCCTAAATTTGAGCTGCCGGATTCTCTTCTTAACCCCCTTCTACACCCAGAAGTGAAACTACATCTCTGATAATCATTTTGCTTCTTAGATTGACCCACAAGATTTCGTTACTGCAGAACTATATCTCAAAGGTGTTCAGAAGGAGGTATGACTGAGTTGGAATATGGTTTCTAGTTACCAGTTGAAAAGAGCATAATAAATATGGGATTTATTGATCATTTTGTTATTGAGAACAAAATAAACTGAAGTAAGAACAAGGGATTTTCTTGTTATATAGAGGTTAATATTGGCAGAATTAGGGTTCTTTGGGTGGTAAGAGACAGGTGACCCACATGTACTAGAATAAGCCAAAATGGGAATTAACTGTAAGGATTTGGAGCTGGGAGGTGGCGAAGGATACCAAGGATTAGATCTGATTGAATATTAGGTACACTTTCAACCAGTGCTCAAATGCCATCAAAATTATTTTGCAATTCTGTTCATTTCTGCCCATCTGTGTTACTCTCTTTTTCTGCAAATGCTTTGACCTGTCTGGTTCCCATGACAGAAAACATAAAATGCTGATAACTCCTAACTCTATAAAGTTCTGAAAACTCTTTCATCTTCTGCCACGAGAGAATGAAAATGATTAAACCCTCTTAGCCCTGGCTTAAAAGTCCTGGAGAAAGCAGATCCCCATTCCTGAGCCAAACAAGCATGGCTAGAGGTGCCAGGGAAGGGAATGTAGGTTCCCAGCCGATCCCAAAGGAATATATGAATGGGAAGGGATAGATGACTCCAAGTGGAGGCTCCATTTCCTGGATAAAAGTGAATGTGACATATGACACAAGTGGAGTCCTCATCCCTTGATCCAAAAGTAATCTGTACAAATCACTATTGATGGCCATCTCCATTAGTGTATAATTATTCATGAGACTCGATGCTCTTCAGGGCTGCTACTGAGTCATCTTGGTCTCCATCCTGCTGAAGCCTAGAAAAGTGCCTGAGGCTGATATTAGAAAGAAGGAAAGAAGGGTGAAAGAAAAGGAAGAGAGGGAGAGAGGAAGGAGGGAGGGAAGCAGGAAGAGGGGGGGGGTATTAGTCAGGCTTCTCCAGTATATTTATATACTTATCCTAAGGAATTGACTCATACAATTATGGAAACTGAGAAGTCCCGTGATCCGCCATCTGCAAGCTGGAGATTCAGGAGGGTCCATGGTGTGAGCCCCAGTCTGAGGGCAGAAGAGCAATGCTCCAGCTCATCAGTCAGGCAGAAAGTGAATTCTCCCTTCCTCCACCTTTTGTTCTATTCGGTCCTGAGAGCATTGGATGATGCCCACCCACACTGGGGAGGGCAATCTACTTTGCTGAGTCCATCGCTTCAAATGCTAATCTCTTCCGAAAACACAGACACACCAAAAATAATGTTTAACCAAAAATCTGGGCACCCTGTGGTCCTGTCAAGTTGACACATAAAATTAACCATCACAGGGAGGAATGAACTTTAGGTCTGTATGTAAAGATACCTGGAAAGTCTCAGAGCCATAGCTGCCCTTCATAGCAATTTAAACCAACTGACAATATGTTTTCTACCATTATAACTTCTATGGTAGAGCAGTTAGAAGGCAGGAAAATGTAGCACTTAAAATTGTGGCTTCTGGAGCCAGACGTAAGGGTCCAAACCTCCTACTGCCACTGACTGGTGGTGTGACCGTCCTTAACTTCCCTCTACTTTAGGTTTCCTTATCAATAGAAAAAAGGCTAACAATTGGATCTTTGTCATAAGGTGGTTGTGACCCGGTCGTCTGCACAGCAGTTAAAACAGGCAGAGGGAAAACACTATATTTTCGGTTATTATTATTATTCCAGTTCAGTATTTTCTATTGAATTTTAGCTTCAGTGAAATGGGGAGCAATTACTTACACCAGGTGTGGTTTCCACATTTGATTTTTGGAAAGCAGAATGGGATTTGAAAGATAGTCGGCACCCAGATTGAACTTTTTATTCCAAACTAGGGAATAAAATTCAGACAAAATGATATCATCAGAACACACAAAAATAGTGATTTAGATGCAATATTGACCCTTTGGACATGTGATGCACTGCATTGGAAGGGAATGCATTGAGGGACCAAGAACATAAGTTTAGTGTTGAATACAAGCTCTGGTCAAACTAGCAACTCTGGAAATTCCTTAACCTCCCATCCACCATTTCCAAGCCTATTTATATGGAGACTAAATTATCTGATGTGTATAATATAATCACAGCCTGGCGTCTGCTTCATAATAGATAGTCAATAAATATTAGCCATAATGATTACATTCAGTTTGACTTAGTCTTCAAAATGACCCTCACCTGGTGGAAGTAGAGGAAAGAAAAAAGGCTGTCGTTTACTAATCCCCAGATAAGAAAATCGCAATTCAGTCATTAATGCTCTCAGATCAAGGTTGACAAGAGGCTAACTGCCATCATTTGGGAAAAAGAGCAGAGACTCTTCAGGCTTCGATAGAAAAAGGGCATCCAGGTAAGATGAGGAGCAGCCCAGCTCTGGGATTTCCAATCAGGTGACCTGAGATTGACACCCATGGGCTAGTGCGGCATGGGGTGAGTGTGCTCATTCAGCATTACCACTGTTTGATTATTGGGTTCCTACCACATGCCTGGTCCTAGGGATCAGCAGTCAATAAACAGACAACAATCCCTGCTTTCATTGAACTTACACTCTGATTAATTAACCTCCCTCTTAAATGGGAACAATAATAATTCCTACCTCATCTGGCTGTTACAATAGTTAAACAAGGTGATGCATATAAAATACTTCACATCGTGCCTCTCATTTCTAAATCCCTTAAGAAGTATCAGCCGTTACTATTACCATGCTCATTTTTCTCATTCTCGTTGTTATTCAGCAATAGCTCGGGAACCCGCAAGAACTTACTCACCCACTGTGCCTTTTCCTTGCCCTGTGGCACTGAGCTTTGCATTATATTCCTTCAGCAGTCCCATAAAATGAGATTAAACAGGGCTCTAACAAGAGCGACGAGATACACAAATAGTCCAGTACTGACCGTGGTGTCTGTCCTATTTATCAGCATACAGAGTTGTACAATCGCACATTCCAAGATAAAGATAAATATGTACCTGGAAACTCTTCACACAAATGTGTGCCATATACCAGAAATGACATCAACCACCAAGTTAATGTGTGTGGGCTTGACATTAAATCATAATTAACAATGTTTATAGCCTTAATTTCAACATAATGATGTGAAATTAGAACGTTATGATCTGAAGTTAGAAACCAAGAAATTTTTAGTGTATGTTTTTTGATGATGCTATTTAAGGTATCTTGGATTTTTTAAGCACATACTACTGAATACCATTTCATAGAAATATATTTCATTTCACTTTGCTTCTATGATTTTAAGTTGATTTTTAAGATATTGTTAAAAAGTGATGTTCAAGATGGTCTGTTTTTTTTTAAGGAAAGTTAAGTGAATTTCAGATTTTCAAAGGCACATATTGAGGTTTTGAATCGAGAATGAGCCTGACATTGAAAAAACATTCTCCATTTTAATTTATTCAAGCAGTATTGCTAAACCTTTAATAAAACACCTAGGAATTAGTCTGGCCATTTCAATGGCGGCAACAAATATCACTAACAAATGTAAAATAGCCAACCATCTAAAAAGTAAATGCATGGGAATTCAATTATAGGACAAAGTGGGACAGGGAACAGCCACATTTCCAACTTTATTTGTTTTCTCATGACCAGGCAACTAGACACAGTTAAGAAATTGTTCTTTTTAGCTCCAGATATTAACTAGAAAGGAAAAATTATCTGAAGGCTTAAGGTTCTGATCACAGAAGATTCTAGGCTCCTGAAAAATCTCACTAGTAATTGGTTGAGCGCTGAAGAGTAGCTTTCACGATGGGATACAATGGGATGAAGGATGACTTGGACACAGAGCTCGAGTCCCTCGGAGACCTGCCCGCATTGCTGGTGGCCAAGCAGGCGTGTTTGACTTATGGGAACTCATGTTTCCAGCCTGAAAACCCAGGCAGTTGGATATTCTTCATCATAAGTGTTCAAAGCGCTGGTTTACAATTACAGAATTTAAAATAAGCTTCTCTAAACTGTTTCCTTGGGGGAAATTCACACTTAAAAATACCTAAAGCTACAAAAATGAGAACATAACCCTAAAATGTGTATTTTAAACAGCTTGCCACCACCAGTGACATGAACAGCAGACAGAGGGTGGGGCCCCAAAGCCACGCCGGTGTTTTCTTGCTCATGGTCTCAAGAACAACCTCACAAGGAATCCCACACAGTTTTTGAGCAACCAGTAAAATGCTGGGTGTTTCAGATAAGGTAGAGCCCCAGAGCAGGCAGGACGGGCGCAGCAAGTAGTTGCCATCTGTAAATTCTGCCTCGAAAGATTTTCTCAAAAACAAAAGCACAAAGAAGCCCCATTTAAGGAGTATTGCATTTGCCTTGCAATTTGTTCCTGAACTTTTAAAAGGACGGGAATCAACTGGTGATCTGTCCAGGAGGGCAATCAGTGAACCTCTCTAATAATGGTGAGACTGAACGGAGGAGAAACATTTCCAAACTACCTTCCCGTGGAGTCAAAAGTTGCTGGTTCCTGCTTGCTCTGTCCCTGCGTGGGCTATGGCTGGGGACGGGGCAGGCCCAGCAGAGAGAGGTGGATAAGGAGGGACGGAGGATCATAAGAGAGAACGGGGCCAGGAGCAGAAGGGGCCAAGGAGCCACATCTCTGCCCCCCGGAAATATTCTGCTGACTTTTTTACCAGGACAGCTCCCACTTTTGCCAGCCCTCGTATGGCTGAGTGTCCCCTCTGAAAGTACTTTCCCAGCCCCATCCAGTTCTCTGTCCCTGCCCAACCACGCAGCTATGTGTCCTGGCCAGTTAGGGATCTTTGTGTTGGTTCTGACAAGTTGGTAGGTGTTGTGGAGCATCACGGAAAGGTCAGAGGGTATTCATTGCTGGAGCCTATTTTCCATGTCGTACATAGGAGGCATTCTTGCTCTGAAATGGATGAAAAGTGCCTTGCTGGTAGGACATTATGAGCAGCGCTTTGATAAGAGAGAGTCTAACATATCAGGTTCCTCGAAAATCCTCATCATGTTAAAATCTTTGCCGCTCTCTAGGATTGAAAAATATTTGATAAATAATCCTCATTTCACAATACCTCATCATCACCCTCCTTTCAAATTACTAAATATACTGAAACTTCTCCCTTCTCTTATCTCAACACTAATTCTCCATATTACAATCCATTTGCTTTATTCAAGGACATCTGCCTTGTTTCTATGTTTCTTTATTGCTCTTTATAGAATCCTCCATCAGCTCTGGATCATCTCACTTTTCCAGACATCCATTTACTGATTCTTCTCCTAAAAGTCTGCTATGGATAACCCATCTTCCTGGAAGACAGACAGCAAGGTTATCAAACTTTAGGTGCTTAAGAACTACCCAGGGATCACATAAATCACATATTCAGTGATGCATGGGTCTGGGCTCGTAAATAGGATCTAGAAATGCACATTTTGCCCAGGTGACATATGTGATTTTGATGTGGCAGTCCATGAACTATGGAAAGATGACTCCTGGAGGTGGCCATATTTACTCGCCCTGATCTAACTGTTTTAAGCTAAATATATAGTAGTTGACTCATTGAGGAAACATTCAATTCAACCTGAACCCCCAAGTAGATCATTTCCAGTGACCCCTCAGAAATTTTGAGGCATTCTTTTTCTCACACCCTCAGGTGATCAGTAAATCTTACACTAATGAGACATCTATGACAAGGCACGACCTTGAACCTTTCCTTAAAGGGCCTGGGTAAGTCGATTCTCATGTTGGCTCTGGGTCTCCGTTCTTCAATAACCAGTGCCTTGCACACAAATACCGTGGTCTGCAGCTGTTTACCGGTGCTAGAGATGCAAGAAGTTAGACGACATTTCGTACACAAATGTAAAGTAATAATCCTCGTTTCATTCATACTGGCGACTAAAAAATGTATATATTTAAAGATGTTCCTCTTTTTATTCATCAATTTTTAGTCCTGCTTTTGTACAGACACGTGAAGGAAACTTTTGAGAAGAGTAGGAGACTTTTTGTTGTTATTTTATTCCATTTTAGAGTAGAATTCTATTTAGAATATTCTATTCTATATTCTTCCCAAAGGAAATTCAATAGATGTAGGGAAAATGTCAAGAGAAAGATGGAATTCTATTATATATATATATGAAATTTTCTTACAGAATGCTTCTCTTCTGATTTTAAAGGCATTGAAGACTCCCTATAGTAGTTAATTAATGGTAAAAAATAAGTCACATTAACAATGCTTAAGTGTTAAAATCCAGGCACCAGCCAAGCACCCGAAATTTATACGTTGAGCTCTACTCCACGTTAACATCCACCGCTTTATGGTGATACGAAGCACCCTATTCAACACGTTTTTGGATTATATTTTGGACTGGGTGAAATCAACAACCAACAACTGGCAGGACCTCTGGGTACAAATCAAAAGTACCTCCTCCTCTAGGGGCAACTGCCCTGACCCACTTACTCACCTGCAGTTGTCCATTTGAGCTACGGTTAAATGAATAGACAATAGTTCTACCCAAGTGCTCACATAAACAGAAGGAAGAATTCAGAATGGAAATTTAAAATAGAGCCAGGTGAGTAGATTCTTTTTCACCTCAGAGAGTTTCAGAATCCTCTCAAAACTACTGAAAGTGGAGGCGGGGGGTGATTTTTGTACCACTATAATTTCCAGAAAACATTAACTTCATAAAGCACAGATTCCAGCTTTTGGTATCTTTTGACAAACTCAATAGGGGTAAAGATCAAGGATTTCCCTCCTGGCAATTTGCAAGTGCTGCTCTAAGCTTTTTCTTTCCAAAGAGATGAGGGAAACAGCACAATAAAATTCCTTCCAAAAGAAAACAATAGATAACTGTACTGAGACGGGGCTACTTTGAGTTTGTGAGAATCATTGAACTATTTTTCTAGCTAGCATTTCTGAAATATTCTTCCTCTCCCCTCCCCCATTTCATGCATATATTTATATGTGTCTTTTTCTTTCTTTCTCTCGTTTTGGTTCTGTTCGTACTGCAGCTTCAAATATAGAGCAAAGTCTTGTTTATTTCCTGCTATGCAGCTATCCCAAGATCATGAGGCTGTTTTGGAAATTTTTTTTTTTTAATTTGGAAAGCATCCTGTTCTGCAGTATTTCACATTTAGAATTCCATTTAGCTGCAAAATGAAAACAAAGAGATAAAGCGCATTCTCGTGTGTTCCAAGTTCGGATGAATCTCAGCCACATTCCACAGATTATTTTGATTTAGTTTTAACAAAATACTACATTAAATCACTCTAATGAGCTGTTTCTGTTCCCCTTTCAGCACAAGGTCATTAGGTACAAGACAGCATCTTTCTGCACTGCCTTCACTATTTCATGTCATAGATGTCAAAAAAGACTCTGATGGTTTTCCATAGTGAAGAACAGGACACAACTGTTCCTAGAGGAGAGGGTCTGTACCACAGCAGGGAAGTGATTTGTCATGCTTCTCCAGGTCTGGTTCCAGGCTCTTCAGTTATATGTCTGGTCCTGGGAAAAACGTTCCCAACCCTTCTCTTTTGCTCGCTCAGAAATCAGCTGGCCTCACAGATTGCATTACAGCAGCATCCCATCCACATGTACGCTTCCTGGGGATGAAAAGAAAAAGCTGAAATTAGCACACACATTTAAAATATCTGTCATTAAATGAATTGTGCTTTTTTTAGAGTAACAGCTGTCTTTTTAATTAATGAGCGTTCCAGATACATCATGCTCACAAAATAGTGCACCACACATTCCGTTCACCCATGGCAGGCCAGGCACTTTCTTCCATTTTGCAATGGGATACAGACAGCAAGGTGAAAACAACCAGGTATCTGAACGTGACTGGCTTAAAGTTACAGTGTGATATGCTAATTACAGAGGAACAGCTCCTGTTCTGGCTACCAATTAGGGGTCTGAACAACCTCGTCAGTACTTTTCGAGGTTGTTAGAATGTCTAATTATTTATCTCCTGGTGTAATTTCTGTGAAAGCTGGTATTCAGGTGAATGGTGCAGTGTACTCTCATTGAATGCTAGAAGGACCAAAACAGGCTTGAAGGCAATGCTCTGTGGAACCTGGAGACCAGGTTAATGTGTTCAGCCAATTTTCCAAAATGGCAGCTCAAGAAGAGGTCACTTTGGTGGAAGGAGGAGCAGTTCTTCTATTCAACAATCGCTGAAGCCCGGCACACCTCCAAGTCCCATTCCATAAACAGGACTGGATCATCTGCCACACCCTCAAAAGGATCAGGAAAGAATGTTTGCCTTCACTGCAGGGATGGTTTTAGGAGAAATTTCTAGATTAGCACAGGCATACTAACAAAAGTAACCAAAGATAGGAGCTGCTTTTCCAGCCATCTATCAAAGTTAAACTATTCTCCTGTCAATATCTAAAGAACTAATCCATGAATTATTGAGAATAAAGCTAGAAAGAATTCACATTATTAGCAATTTTTTATTGTTAATAAAAATTGGTTGATAGGTCTTTACAAAGGCATATCAGCATAATTCTTACTATGTATGTATGTCTTTTCTTTTGTGGCTACTCTCTCTTAACCAAGTAACATTTGTGTACACTGGGGTGTTAGTGAATAGAAGACACTTTTGTCAGCCCTGATCAAATCTTAAGGTATTTCTATCAAAATGAAAGGTAAGATTCTGCCCAATGAGATTGCATGAGGAGATTTACTAACACACAATGGTGTTGAGTAACTGCATGGAAACCGGTTTGTGGGTAAAGTTGTTTTAAAGTGATTTGTTGTATCTGTCTTAGGTTCGACAGAGGCACTCTGAAATGAAAATGATCAAGCCCAATAGCAATATCAGAAAAAAACAGAATCCTTTCTCTCCGCACAGACCTGACAATGCTCTGTTTGCCATCTGATCCTTATGACAACCCGGGAGATAAGCAGGAAAGTTTCTACCTCTCTGATGTCATAGATAAGGGTATGTTAGCACTGGAAATGTTTAAGGTTGAGCAAAGCATATGGTTGTAGGGATAGTGAGCAGGTTAATCACAAGAAAAGAAGAAAGGAATAAGGAATGAAAAGGAGCCAGCACAGATCCATGGGGTGACATGGTACCATGGAGGCTCCACAGGGATGCTCTTCAAGAACATGGGAATCAGTTTTCCCTCCTAGAATTCAACTACACAATCAACTCGGCACGACCAGAGCCTAACCAAATGAAATCCCACCAATGAAATAGATTGCCCTCATGTTCTGAAAGAATTAATAGCACCCTTACTGAATACATTGCCGGGGTGGAGAGAGAGAACCTCGGTATGATAAGAAGTCCAAAATGGAAGCACAGGGAAGGATAGTTACACAGGCAAAGTGTTGCAGAAGTCATCTAAGTAATGATCTTGGGAGCGGGTCCCCTGTCACCTGGACCAAGTGCCCTCTCTGCCTAACAGGTGTATCATATTATGTAGCTGGGCATTGGAATAATCAAACTAGGAGCTCTTGTTCTGACTGCCCACTCCTCAGGCAGTCTTTTGATTGTTTGACTTCCCAAGTCACCTGCCTACAGGGAGACAATGTGTCAGTCAGGGCGAAGCGAACATCTGGTCTACCTGACAGTTATATTACTCACTGTAAATTAATGATCTGGCACTCTGGTTTCCTATGTCAGTCTCCTGTGAGATGTGTTAACATGAGTCAGCGTTATTGAACTCTGGGACCCTGAAAGATCCAAGCCTGCACATTGGAGGGCCTGCCCCAAGCCAGGCTGGAAGACCACTCTGTAAAGTCCTGAAGGTCTCAGTTAAATTAAAATGTCATCCCCAAAGATTAACACTTAAACGATCATTTCTTCAATCAAAAATTGACCTAATATTTTGAGGCAGTGTGATGTTATTCAGAGACACTGGGTCAGCAGTTGGGCTAAGTTAGAGACCCAGCAGTAATTAATGGTTGATGCCTTGGACAAGATGATGGGGCAGGACTAGGTGACCACCCAGACCTCAGGGCCTTAACCTGCCATGTCAAGGCTGGGACATTTTTAATGATGAGAGAGAACCTTGTAAGTATTAGGGATTAAGAATCAATGTATGGGAGACCTCTTGCAAGAACTTTTGAAATAGCTGCAGAGCTCTTCCTCAATTGACATTTTCTTATACGATAATGGTGACAATGTGACAGTAACGTACTTGGTGTCGTAAAAGAATGACACAGACTTTAGACTGTTTCTCTCCCATGAAGTCACTGTCTATGTAAGAAGAATGGAGAGAAGAGAAATGGGAAAGCAGAGCCGTACTGTCTGTGGTCCCAGACAGGAGTCCCTTGTAGGCCATTTGGTGGTGTATTACAAACCACAGCCCAAAGCGTGGGTGCATGTGGACATACAACACCGAATCACGTGGAAAGTGCAGATTGAAGGCCTAACCAGAGCAGACTTTCCTGGATCTCTAAGGACGTTTTGATTCAGCATGGATTTGCAGCAGGGCTCTTTGGATGATGTAGTGCCAGGTGAACTCCCCAGCGGGCACAATTCGAGTGCACCAGGATGCAAAATGCAGCCTTTGGAGCTGTGCAAAGTGGGGCCCTGGGCCGAAGAATGGTCAGAACAGCACCTTTCCCACGAACATCTTGAATTACAGAGCGAAACCCACAGGCGTGGAAATAAAGGATATAATGCAGCCTTCCATTCTTATGGCTCCATTTCCCATTTTCACATCCATTACCTTCCCAGGATTGAGTCATTCCTATTCTGGCAAATCTCAGAAAAACTGCAAACCTAGTTCTCTCTGACTGCTGGGTGGATAGTTCACTGTGCTATTTAGTTTACCGCAATTTGGTTACACATCCCAAGTTGCATACATTTTCTTCATTAGGAGCAGCTCCAGTGAGGGATGACTGCCCATCCGTTTCAGAGGAGTGTGGACGGTTGGGTGCTGGCCGCAGCCCTGCATCGTTCCGACAGTTGTCTATTTGGGAGAGCTGAAGTAAATCACATCCACAGATAATAACGCAGTAGGGACAGTGCCTGGGGGAGGAGGAAAGAATAATACCTGAGCCATTTCGTTGCTATTTTCAGGAATAGAATATTTGGGAATTTCAAAGACATCTGATAATTCTAAACAGCTCGTTAAATTACCCTGCTCACTCCAGAAGAGACAGCGCTTCCAAATCTGCATTCATGTTGCTGAGGGGAGAAAAGCATTAGGAAGGACTCCTGCACAGGTTTTGGCGAGCATCAGGGAGCTTTTTTCTAAAGACATTCCCTCTACTGCCTGCTGCTTGCTGCTTCATAACACTTGACAAATTCCCAGTTCCTAAAAGCCCCCATAAATGTTTTGTAAATTGCTCCATTTTACCAGGGAGTTCTCAGAGCCTTGTCCCTGATAGTCACTGTGTTTTCATTCCCCATTCCTTGTTTATCTTTATTTTTATGCATTTTCGAACGTAAAAAGGCTGTCATTATTAGTATCAACATTCTCATTATTGTTATCAGGATGCTAGCCACAGAAAAGATTTACCATCTGCAAGCTGGAAATTCCCACAGTCTTCAGATTTCCACTACTCCTGACAAACTAATAAAAATAAATAAACAAAGCCATCTAAAGAAAAATCTTAAGACATCTCAGGTCGTTATGCTGCTTCAGGAAAGATACACACGCCTATCTCTACTTCTTATAAGAATGTTTAAGCTAAACAGGAGCCAGAACATGGCTCCATCGCAGATGGTGAGAAATTCTTAACAGAATTCCATTAAGACTGGAGGAGAAACGGAAGGGTGTGTGGCTGGGAGGGAGCTGCAGGAAAGGAGACAGGCGAGTCTACGAGGGAGGAAGGCAGGGAGGGTAATCAGGAGGAAGGGTGGAGAGATACATTCGTGAAATTGCACTCGAGACCTAAAATCATAGACCTGCTTGGAATATGAATCCCCACAGCTGCAGAAGGAGGCCAGCCGATGGAAACTTGTTTGGAACACTTTCCTGGACAAGTTCTATTAAAAATGAGATAGTGTACTGTAAATACAGGATCATGTGCTACAGCATTTTGTCAGGACTCCAGCACCTGATCCATTCCCAATAGCACAATCTACTGGATATTATACCGGGACTGTAAGAAACAGCCGGCACATGTTTCCATCACTCAGAATTGCCACCTTTTTAAACACAAGCCTGTAAATGAAATACTTTCCCCAGCCAAGCCCACCGGGGGCCTGGTACCAAGCACAGGTTGATGCTATAGTGGGGGTTATGCAAATGGCAGGCATCCCTCCCTCCTGGTGGGCATTCATAGGAGACCTTAATACCGACGAGAAGCCAGGTCAGCAGAGCGGCATCCACATTAAAAGAAAAAGAAATCCAACTAGAAACCAATTTTCCTTGAACAGCTGTTTGCCAATGTTTAATTTCTACCCTGGAAGTCCACTTTTCAGAGATTATCTAATAATTGCACCCGAGTATGAGCTTGGCAGTGACACATAAATAATATCGCCCCTTCTTCTCCAACCATGCGGCTCGCAGTCATGGTGGTCACTGAAATATTTCACTATACTTTTGAGAGCACCTAGACTTGTAGGGAGTTCGTGGGGAGTGTCAGAAGATATTCTTCCCCAAATGACCCAAAGCGGGGCCCTCCGCTTCCAGCCAATCCACTCATCTTGGTGCCGCCCAGGGAAATCTTGGAGCTGTTCTCCGAATTCCTCATTCATTTCCTGGATGGCCCCGTCTGACTTTCATGGCATTAGCATTAAATCACAGCCTGGATGCTAAATCACACTCCGAAAGGGAGCAGACCCCACGTGACTGGGATGGAATAGCTTCTTGGGCTCAGACACACCGTGCACTGCAATGCCTAGAGCAGCAGGATTGGGGACTTAATAAAGACAACAGGTGACACTGGCCTTGCCAATGGGGGTCCCAGCCAGCTCCTCACGTGAGTGAGGGGAGGGGCGAATTGGCATTTACAGCTACTGAAATACACTCGTGACCAAAGTCATTTCCTCCCCTACCCCAACTTCAGCTGTAACTAATTGAAGGACATCTCATGGCTTGAAATAATACACACCTGGAGCTCACATAAAATCAGGGCTTCTGATCCGCCTACCATCTCCGCTCTTCTGGTAAAAGTGAAGGGAGCTCTGAGAGAAGGGAATGGAGGAGAGGTGATTTGAACAAGAAAGAGCAAAAGGCCCTGGCCCCTGAAGCGAGAGGACTCAGGAGGTTCTAGAAAAATGGATGTGGCAAAAGAAAATAAAGAGATAATCTAGAAGGTAGGATGAATGGTGACTAAATTCACACCTGACCAGGGTTACAGATTGGCTTAGAATTGACCTTACGTCCACTGCACACAGAGCAGACATACATACACACGTGAGCATAAGTGTGTGAGTGTGTATGACTTCCTTGTGCAGGGGCCTTCATCTTTAAGGCCATCTACCCTGGTGGTTGTTCCTCCTCAAAACCCCTGGCAACCCTTGCCCTCTGGCTGTCACAGGACTCTCACAACAGAGGTGGCATCAGGGCAGGACCCCAGGCAATGATCACAAGGCATCTTGCTGTCGCTGGAAGAGGTTCATATCCTGTGTGAGTCCCCGGACACTCCACGGAGTTATTACTGGGCTGTAAATCCAGGATTTAACATTTATAAAGCACAGGGAACTGCTAAAACCTGAAACTGCAAATGCGGTTTCAGAAAATGATGCTGATGCAACTGTTTGGAAACAGCCTCATTTCCTGGTAAGTCATCTGGGGGTGGGTTTTCCCACAGCCGAGGGGGCAGAGCCCGTGAGGCTCCTCTCTGGGGGATGTAGGCCTCTGCAGCCCAGCGAGTCCCAGGTGGACGGACTGCGAGAGCCAGCTGAGCATTTTTGGAAACTCACTTATCACCTGCAGTGGGTGGCATGGTGGCCCCCAAAGAGGTACGTTCACGTCCCAACACCCAGAACCCGTAAATGTGGGGAAAGGGCCCTTATTTGGAAAAAGGAGGGGCCGGCCAGGTGGTGCAGTGGTTAAGTGCGCACGCTCCGCTTTGGCGGCCCGGGGTTCACAGGTTCGGATCCCGGGCGCGCACTGATGCACCGCTTGTCAAGCCATGCTGTGGCGGCGTCCCATATAAAGTGGAGGAAGATGGGCATGGATGTTAGCCCAGGGCCAGTCTTCCTCAGCAAAAAGAGGAGGATTGGCAGATGTTAGCTCAGGGCCAATCTTCCTCACAAAAAAAAAAGAAAGAAAAAAGAAAAAGGAGTTACTCTCCCCTCTCCCCTCCCGTAAACCCCTGGAAACTGCTAATCTGCTTTCTATGTCTATGGATTTACTTCTTCTGGATATTTCATGTAATTGGAATCATAAAATATGGAACCTTTTCTGTCTGGTTTCTCACTTAGAATAATGTTTTCAATGTTCATCCATATTGTAGCTTGTATCAGCAAGTCATTCCTTCCTATGGCTGCATAATATTCCATTGTGTGGACAGAGCACATTTTGTTCATCTACCATCTGTTGTTGATGGGCATTTGGGTTGTTTCTACTTTTTGCCTATTGTGCCACTCTGGCAATTTGGAATAGTGCTGCTATGAGCGTGCGTGTATGTTTATCTATCTGAGTCCCTGTTTTCAATTCTTCAGGGTATGTACCTAGTGCTGGGTCACATGGTAATTCTGTGTCAAATGGATTCCACAGTGGCTGCACCATTTTTCATTCCCACTAGCAATGTATAAGGATTCCAAATTCTCCACATCCCTGCCAATGTTTGTTATTTTCTGTTTATTGTTATTATTATTGCCATCCTAGGGAATGTGAAGTAGTATTTTATTGAGGCTTTGATTTTCATTTCTGTGATAACTAATGATGTTGAGTGTCTATTCACATGCTTGCTGGTCATTTATATTTCTTCTTTGGAGATATGATATCCAGAGCCCTCTTGGGTTTTTCCTGTAGCTTCTCTTTTTTCCGCCGCTTATATGTAGGATTCTTTCCTAAACCAACTTCTCCTTTCTCTAATTTTTCAGTTAGACTCAAATTTTACCTTTTAATCCTGAACCTTCACCCAATATATGATTTTCAAATAATGTTATATATTTCCCCAGGAGATCCTAAAACAGCATAAACTAACCCTAGAACACTGCCACTGTATGACCCACAGACCTATTGTTCTGATTTTCCTGTTTCTCATAAGGGCACCAAACCCTCCAGACTCCAAAATTTAAATGCAGGAGAATCACCTTTGTTCCCTTAAAGGAGTCAGGATTTGAATCTGTGCCCCAACTCCGCGTTCATTCCTTTCTCTCGCGCCATTCCTTTTATAGACACCTTAACTCAAATCCTCGCTATTATTCTCCTGAAAAATTACAATTCTTCCTGCTGGCTGTAGTAGATTGTTATAATTATGGCCCCAATGAAGCCTGTTTCCCTGTGTCTGTCCACAGACCTTTGCCATGTAAAGTTGTTCTCAACTGCCACTGTTCTCATCGAGATGTGGGATCCACCCTGCTACCCCCCTGGTTGAGGCTGGCTCTGTGATTTGATCTGATGAGTACAATGGCTAGCACTGATGTTTTCAGAGCTAAAGTCAGAGCAACTTCCACTATGACCACTTAAAACACTCCCCTGAGACTGCCATGCAAGGAAGATGGTTTAGCCACTGGAGGACAAGATACCATGTGATGGAGAACAGAGGCATCCCAGCCAACAGCAGGGACCAACTTCCAATCATGGAGAGAGGCATCTTACACCCTCTAGCCCAAGTCAAATCATGGAAGATTTCAGTCATATGAATGATCCCTGCTGAGACCAACAGAAAGACCACTCAGACTGCTGACCCATAATAGTTTGAAAAACAGTAAATGCTTGTTTTGGTTTGTTTTAATGCACTAAGGTTTGAAGTGGCAACTTATATTGGCAGTAGGTGATGCATGATGGCCTCTGACTGTCAGTCTCTCAAATCTGTCTCAATATTGCTGCCTGTTATGAACCGAAGGCTTGTGTCCCCCAAGATTTGTATGTTGAAGCCCCAGCCCCCAGTGTGATGGTATTTGGAGGTGGGGCTTTTGGGAGAAATTAAGGTTAGATGAGGTCATGAGGGTGGTGCCATCACGAAGGGATTAGTGACCTTGTCAGAAGAGGAAGAGGGAGACTTGTGCATGCACCAAGGAAAGGCCACGTGAGGACACAGCCAGAAGGCATCTATAAGCCAGGAAGATTTGTCACCAGAACCCAACCATGTTGGCACCCTGATCTTCCAGCCTCCAGAACTATGAGAAAATAAATTTCAGTTTTAAGCCACCTAGTCTATGTTATTTGTTATGGCAGCTGGAGCTAATATACTGCCCAATTAATCTTCCCCAAGTTCATCATCTCATGACGGGGTAGTCTTCTGTTTCCCATCGTCAAAGCCCAGTATCCACTTGTTTCCTTCACCCGAGTCACTGTGTACTGGTTGTGAGATTCCCCCTGAGATCAGTCTTAAGGACAATAATACCTCCCTTGCTGCCTTTGCCTATGATCCCATCAGAGATGGTGGCCTGATTTGGCACTGACTCAGCAGCTGAGCAAGCCTGCAGCGGCGGCTCCCTGAGCAGGTTGGACTGGGGGCAAGGGTGGCACCTGCTCCCTGGCGGCAGTTGGGAAACACGCCCCGGGCTTTAGCATCTGACGGGTTATGTCTTTGGACTTCCAGGCTGAGCAGCAATCTTTGCTCTGTGACTGAGTCACCGCAAACAGGTGTGGTAAGGAAGCCATCACTTCCAAGAGTGTAGTGCGATGGTCAAGAGTGAAGTTGGAGAATCCTAGCGACACAGGCGCTGCCCCGACCAGACACGTGATGTTTAGGGTGTTGCTTTACCTCCCCGAGCTGCTTAACCTTCTGGAAACTGCAGACAGATTTGAGGATCCGATGGTAAGTGCTTCGCCCATGTCTGACACATATTAAGTGCTTGCCAGATTGTGGCTATCAGCAAGTATTTGTTATCTATTGATGTATTAGTTTCCTGTGGCTGATGTAACAAATTACCACAATCTTGGTGCCTTAAAACAACAGAAATTTTTCTCTCACCATCTGGAGGCCAGAAGTCTGAAATCAGCATCAGTGGGCCAAAATCAAGGCGTCGCAGGGCCACGCTCCCTCCAGAGGCTCTAGGGGAGAGTCAGTCCCCGCCTCTTCCAGCGTCTTGTGTCTGCCAGCATTCCTTAACTTGGCCCCCATCACAAGAGGGCCCGCCTTCTCTTCTGTCAAACTCCCTCTGCCTTCCTCTTAGGACATTTGTGATTGCATGTGGGGCCCACCAGAAGAATGTCCTCATCTCAAGATCTTTAACTTAATCGATCTGCAAAGGCCTTTTTTTCAAATAAGGTCACATTCACAGATTCCAGGGATCAGGATGTGGATACCTTTTGGGGGAACATTTTCAGCCTACCACAGATGTATAATAAATTACCATAGATGTAGCAGCTTAGAGGAAAAAAAAATTATTACCTCACAATGTCCCTGGGTCAGGAGTTGGGCATATATATCTGGGTTCTCTGCTCAGGTCTCATAAGGGTACAATCGAAGTATCAGCCTTCACTCCCTCTGGAGCTCCGGTCATCCTCCAAGCTGATGTGGCTGTTGGAGAATTGGGTTCCTTGTGGTTGTCGGTCTGAGGTTTCTGTTTCCCTGCTGCTCTCGGTTCCTAGAGGCTTCTCACAGCTCCATGCCACCTGCCCCTGCTCAAACCTTCTCATGGCCTCTCACAATATGCAGCTCACCTCTTCAAGGTCAGCAGGAGACTGTCTCTATCCAACCTGCTCAGGCAGAGCCTTCTACGGTGTAATCTACTGGAGGGAATGACGTACATCAGCTTTGCCATATTGTCTGGCTAGAACAAAGTCACCGTTTCTGCCCACACTCAAGATGGGCATTACACAAGGGTGCGCTGTGTTGGGGATCACCTTGGGTATGTCCACCACAGGTAGGAATAGAATAAGTAGTAATAATGATAGCTACAGTAGTAGTAAAATTGAGAAGGATTTTTGGTGGGTATCAAGAAAGCATAAATCATGGGAATGAACCTTAGTGTAAAAAATCACAGATCATTTAATTATTTTAAACTCCTCTGCAAATCTCTACTCCTCCAAATTATGATCCAGAGCTACAATGGTATTCATACTCTGACCCAGTAACCTCACTCTGAGAAATCTGTGCTAAGTAAATAATTCAACAGAAGAACTGCCCACCCCAAGATGAAAAGCTTTTCATCTAGTTAGCGGGTCCTGATGCGCTCTTCTGTTCATGCCCCAGCAAGGAGTGACCGTTCTGCTTTAGCTGAGCTATATTGACCAACAGCACCCTTCAGAGTTGCCGTAGATCCTGTGGCAACGTCAGGGCCTGCTTCAGTGAGGAGGTGGAACTTAGGTCAGCCTTGAAAGATGTGAAGGTGGGTAGGGAGGAGAAGAAAAGTCATCCAGAAGTCAGAAAGTTAGAAAATCTGACATGTGTTAGGCATGTTCAAAAATGAGCAAGAAGATAAGAACATAGATCATCTGGCACGGGAGAAAAAAATTAGCAAGGTCTTACTACCCCTGCATCCCTGACTCCTGCACCCTCCAGCATTTATATTTCCCTTTATTTTATGAACAACAATAATTAAGCCACCACGCCTGACACCGAGGTAATCTCAGTTTTTCTCAACTCACTCTTCCAGCCCCTCTGGGAACCCACAAGCGGTGTTCCTGTTTTCCATGAAATTGTGCTCACTGGCCATGCTGTCCATCCCTCTGGACCTCTGAGATTCATCTGTAGGTCACCTCTGGATTTCCAAAGAACTGGTGCAGCCTCTCAGATAACAACCGGCAGAAACACAACTCCATCCACAATGAAAGCAACGTAATACGTTATTATATCAAGCAGTGTAATTCCTCAATTTTTTCAAACTCCTTTATTTAAAAAGAAGAAACTCTATGTAACCAAAAGACTCATTAAAGTATTTTCACCAAAACAGAGATGTAGAAATAGAAACACTATTGGTAGCATTTAATTAGCCAGTTTTTCTTACTATTAGACATCGGGGCTTAAAAATCATTGGACCTCAGTGTCAATTTGGGTATATTAAGCTGAAGTCAGTACAAATCAGGGCCAAATGTGACCCTTGAATTCTAAGAAAAGAGCTTTGAATATTATCTCAAAAGCAAGAGGAAGCCTTTGAAAACTTTTGCTAAGGGGATGATATGACAAAAGCATTAAATGAAGATTAATTTGGCCACAGTATGTAGAATGTACTAGAAATCTGTACCTATGGGCCTGATTGCAGGTAGTGACAATGGATTTAGTGATAGAGACTTTGATAAAGAAGAATTAGTGTGGATTGAAGCTACGTAACTGTTATGTTGGGAGAAAGAGAGAAGGGAATACTAAGATGAATTCGAGGTTTTGAACATGGGCAATGGGTAAAGAGGATGCATCCAGCACAGATGAGGCAGTCTTTGGGGCCAGCCATGAGGAGGAAAGAAGTAAGGAGTTAGCCTTTCCACAGGGGGAATTTTTCAGTGACTCCGGCAGATCTTTGTGAGAATGTCCAATGAGTAGTTATAGGGAGGTTGTCAACACATCTGCTTTGATATCATCAGGGATGCAGCGACACGCTCCAAGCCTTGCTCCTGATGGACACTCAATACGTCTTTTGGGATGAAAGATTGACAGAATCAATGGATTACCTCTAGTGGGAAGACAGGAAGGTAAAGAAATATGTGTAACACCACACGCAACAAGTCTTGATGTTCACTGCTCTCCCAGCACCCTCGTCTCCACTCAGTCCATAAGGCAACCCAGAATAACTCAAGAGCTGTGATCATTAACACTGGTGGTGCACAAACTTGGAAGTATAAAGTAATGAACTTCCTTCCCTCACTACCCAGTTAGAAATGTGCAATTAAAAGGCACAAATAAACAAAGAATTCAGAAGAAAAGTCCAGATAAAAGTGTTTCAAACAAGAAAGGTGAATTGAGACAAGACCCCAAAAGACTGACTTACCTGGAGCTCACACGAGAGCCTGGAGGCTTAAAGATCTGTGTTCTCAGTTTCTCTTCCGAGTCCACCTGCTGGGCGAGGGGCGTTTTGAAATACCATGTGAGTGGAGACGTCCTTGAATAAGAATTAATTCAGACTTGAATTAATAGGTAGGTGAAGATTCAAAATAGTGTTGATTTGTGGGCAGAATTTCAAGATGTTAAAGTGTATTAAATGCTCACTTTGTTGTTTGAAATCGAACTTCTGGTCACAGAGAGGGCTCCAGAGAACCTTCCCACACAGGCTTTGTTCTCGCCTGCCCTCGGTGTTGGATGCCATAGGGCTCATGGAGTTGAGAACCATGTTCTTCATCCCCCCCAGGAAGACATGCAGGGCCCACGTGGTGAGCAGGCCTCGATTTTTATCCACATGTTGACTTCCATAAAGCACGCATTGGGGGCAGGAGTGGGGGTGGGAAGTGGCCAATATCTCTCCCAGGCTGCCTTCACAGGGCAGAGAGACTCCACCAATGAAAATACACGTCGAGGGGAAGAGCAGAGGAGATTATAAAGTGTGGCTGGTAGCTGTGAGTAAACCACAGAAAGCAGCTGGAAGAAGAGCGGCTTCTTAAGTCAGAAAGTTGAGTCCCAGTGCCTTACTTACTGCCACTGTGACATGGGAGAAGTCACCTAACCTCTATGGTCCAAAGATGCTTCCATCTTCTAAAGAGTCCTACTCTGTTTTCTAGGGCTGTCATGAGGAATAAATTAATTAACAGAGATGTACTCAGTAGGGAGATTTTGGCCATGAGGAATTAAAACATACTCCAAGAAAATTGGATTAGACAATAAGAAAAATGTGTTATCTGCCAAAACAACTAGTCACTAGTCTCAGAATTGGAAAATTCAGTGGCTCACATGTGTCCCTAAGGCCAGCTTCCTTCCCTCTCACCTGAGGCCACCCTGGCCTGTCAGCTGGCTTTGCTCACGGTGGCAGGAGGGTGGATGCTGTGCAAATTACATTATTTCCCATGGTGTCTTTGGACAGAAGAAGACATGGTCTCTTCCTCTGCACTTCTTTGACTTTCTAAGTCACTGTACTAAGGTATAAATTATATACAATAAGGCACCTGTTTTATGTGTACAGTCTGGGGATTGCACCTTGTAATCGCCCCCACCACAAGGTATAGAATATTTCCGTCACCCTAAAAATTTCCCTCCTGCTCCTTCTCTGTCAATCCCCTCCCCAGAACTGGCCCTAGAGAGCCACTGGTCTGCTGGTTGTCACTAAGGATGAGTTTCCTGGTCTAGAATTCCCTAAAAGTGGAATCATTCGATGTGCACCCTCCTGGTCGGGCATTTCACTCATCATAAAACACCAAGACTTAGCCTTGTGGCTGTGTCGTTCGTAGTCAGTTCCTTTTTATGGCCCAGTAGTATTCTACTGTTTGATTCCACTGAAGTTTGTGCATCCATTCATCTGATGATGGGTGTTCCCAGTTTGGGGCTATTATGAGGAAAGATGCTATGAATGTTCCTGTGAAAGTGGACAAGTCTTTGTGGGGACACATGTTTTAATTTTTCTTGTGTAAACTCCTACAAATGGGATTTCTGGATTGTTTGGTGAGCGTATGTTTCCCTTCATGAGAAGTATCACACAGATCGCCACAGTTGCCCACTGCCTTACACACCTGCCAGCAATGTGCAAGGGTAACTGTTATTCCATACCCTCGCCAACACTTGGTGTTCCCCATCTTTCTTATTCTATGTGTGGTTTTTCTTTACAAATGTCAAAATGGCTGTCCCAGAAGCCCTGCCAGAAGACTTTCCCTCATGTCTCACAGGAGAGAACAGTGTCCCTCCATTCCACATAACAAGGGAGGTGGAGTTATCATGACTGCTTAGAGTAATGAAAACGTATACCCCATGGCTGGAAGTGAAGTTTAGATTCAGCACAGATAACTGAACCTAAATGGGTTCTATCAGGAAGGAACCTCTTGGATAGCGAGCTAAGTGTGTCTTCTGCTATAGAAGAAAGGCCCTCATACATGAAGTATTATGTCTGCGAAATATGTCTATATTTGTATATTTAGAGCCATATAAATAAAAATACATATATTTAGAAAAGTTAAATCAAAAGCCATGTGAATTTATTTTTCTCATATAAGCCTTTATTCATCCATCCCTTCTTCCAGTCTATCAACAAACAATTATTAAACAACCGTGTTACAAAAAGGGCTGAGATGCTAACAGGGAGAGGAAAAGGAGCCTGGCATGTGGTCTCCGGTGGACCACCCAGCAGAGCCCACATGATCCTGCATGGCTAAGTTTACTCACTTTCTTCTTGGATAGAGAAACAGATGATAATCTCCTGCAATTATTTCATCAAAATGCAGTTTCTGACACAATTGGATTAAGCTATTGGGAAATATCCTGTTGAAGTATGGTCCAATCTTCTCATGCCATAAACTGACGGAAAGAAGGTTTAATTATCTATTGATTATACTCAGATCATAAAAGTTAGAGAGAGAGAGAATGAAAATGAGGGAGTGTCTTACAGAAACATATACTGATAAACTGACGATATTCTAGAGGTATGTTTGAAGAGCTATTGTGTCTGTATTTTTTTTTCAAAAGAAGAAAGAAAAATAAACCAATCCCAGCAAGGATCCCAGGAGTTCAGGTGTCAGCTGATGCCCAGCTTCTACACTAGAAGGGCCCATAAGTGCTCCTCAAACTGTGCTCAGTCGTGCTGGGGAAACGGGCAAAAGCTGAGGGGCTGTAACTTCCGGCCCCGAGGCTGACTGCTCCTCGGAGCGTGAATTTTGTCCATTTCATCTGGTCACTGTGGATGTCAGTGAGTCGTGATGATATATACATAACCAGGTGCTGTTCTTAACTAGGCATCATTCTATGCCTATTGCTCAAATAAATCTCAATGGCGTCTTAAAGGCAGGGAGACAGTGCTGCAGTAACATTGACCGAGGACCTGGCTATTAAGCTGTCTAAGACTCTAGAATCAGTGAAATGTTTGACAGCACAGGGACAAATACGTATTAGCAACACTGCTTAATCCATGTTTCAAGGGCAGAATTTGAAACCATGCTTTCACGCCAGGCAGGCTCAGATCACTGGAAGGATACTGTCATAAAGAAACACAGGAGCCCACGCCACAGTGCGCGTCCCCTGTCCTTTATCGGTTCCCCAAGCTCCCTCGGGCAAAGCATATCTCAGAAGGCAGAAGGTACAGAGCTCTGAGATGAAGAACATAAAAAATAAAAAAATTAATAAAACATGTTTTCCAAGGAGTGATCAGATGCACCCCATTGTCCTGGGACCCCTTATCCTTCACTCCTGATGGAGCACCGTTACTTGGGGAAACTCAGTGATCTCTGTGGAAACGTCTGCTTATTACTAAAGGTCCGGGGCGGTCAGAGCGAGGGTCTTCACCCCGGGCAGATCTGTCATCTGTGCACACACACTCTCACCTCTGTTCACACATAGGTTGTGACGCTCCTGCATGGAAAGTATAAATAAATAAAGACCCCAAATGTAGCCATTGTCCAGCCTAAACTCAAACGGCTTGATGAGTCTTGGTAATTGTGTAAAGCCCTAAGTGACTGCATGTTTTCATGAGTGACAGCACAGAATGTTACATAATACCTTTCTTTAAATTGCTTCTTCTTCCTCTCCTAGCCAACATGGATAGCACCGGCTTTTTCACATTTCTGTTTGGCATGACCAAGTTACTAATGGGTATTTCCGAAAGGACTGCCTGTGGCCCCCCAGCTGGTAACTCAGTCTGCATTTCTCCCTCTCCTGGTTGCAGTTCTTCTCCCAGATTTGGGCAAATGATCTTGAAAGTGATGATGCAATCAAGTTTTCATACAGGATGGGAGCCAACAGGAAGCTGGTGGCGAAGAAACCCAGACTGAGTGCTGCTCTCCTGCGCGACCCAGTGTCTCCGCGTGCTACACTGTTTTTGTTTCTGTGCATCCATTAGAAAGTTCACTTTCTCATCCCCTAACCTTTTGGCAAACAGGCAAACTGACATATTGGTAACGAACTGTTTTCCAAAGTCTGGGTTCAAAGGGGTATTGAGAAGATTCTGTCTGAAAAGCTAGATGGAAAATGTTGACAAGCGTATTACCACTGATGTCAGGCTATATAACGTGAGGCTTAGCACAGAGTTAGGCATCGGGGGAAGAGATCTGGTCTACAGTGCATCTGTGTATTTGCATAGCGTTTAAATATTCCACCATAACTGCAATTTCAGTTTACTTTGGTTCCAGAAACATTTGTGGAGCACCTCCCAGTCCCCAGGCACAGAAGCACCAAACTAGAGGATCTAGAAAGAGGAGTAAGACACAGTCCTGCCTGGGGCAAAGGGGTGACAAACGTGAGCAAGTGTTTTGAGGTCATAGTTCAAGATAACCTTTCAAGAGAACACCCTGTTGAGTCCACCATCTAGACTTAGAGCCCACTCAGATGTAGTGGATGAAGGAGATTCATTCACCCTAAAGGCCCAACTGCCAGCAACACCGTGACCCAGGGTGTGGGAGAGGAAGGAGGGTGCACCCACCAACTCTTTCTTGTCAGCCATTCAGCTGTTAGCGATGCCTAAGGGGGAATCCTTTTGTGAAATTTGTCCCCAAAAGTACATGGTTCTAGATCTTTAAACACAAAATTTGCTTGGTCAAAATGACTTAGCAGCATAAGAAAAGTGAAAATCTAATAATAAATTAAAAATACTTCTTTTTCTTTCTTCCTGCTTCCCTCCTTCCCTCCTTCCTCCCTCCCTCCTACTCTCCTTCCCTCCTTCCTTCCCTCCTTCCTTCCTGCTCTTCCTCCATCTCTCCTCCCTCCCTCTCTCCCTCCCCCGCCCCTCTCCCCCCACCCACTCTGTTTCTCCAGTAGCATGCACACACTGCTGAATGCCAGTGAGCACCATGACTTACTTTGGCTCAATTATCTTCACAGGGACCAGACCATGTGACCCACCAGATGAACAAGGCATCTGAGAGACAGTTGCGTGACAGAGCGTTTGTGACACCACATCCCTGCCAGGTCCACAAACATCTTGTCACACCATGTTGTCACTTGACAGGCAGACCCTGTGGTCTAGGAGTTGTCAGGACTCCCTTTACCACAGCACAGCACCGAAGAAGCACCCTACTGAGATTGGCTATATTGAATTCCCTTTTTCCAAAAAAAAACACAAAAAACAAAAAAATTCTTCCCATTTTCATTCCTGCAATATAGAGCCCACTCAAGCAACTCAAGAATCACTTTAGCAAATCTGCAATCCTGCTGCCTTACGAAATACCAGTCAGGAAAGCCTCATTTTGAAGGCAATCATTTTGATAGGCGGGGGCAGAGTCCTGATGAAAAAGAGGACCAAGAAAGGACAAGGAATGGGAAGCCCACGGAAAGAACAGTGCAAGGAGATCTGCCTGACCGCTCCGTTTTTTTTAAATAATACATATCTTTTTGTTAAAATAGACATCTTCAGATAGCCTCAAAATAAAGCCAAGTATATCAGTGTTTGTTAGCAAAAAAAAATCTGCTAAAAATATTAACCAGTTTGACTCTCTCCTCAGATTTCCTATCCCACTGAACTACAAAATGGCTCTAATAGCAAATCCTAAAATATAAAGCAAAAGGTACTTCTTGTTATGCTTTGAGCGGCTGAATTTTGACTCGTGGCTAAGTTTGCATCAGGTTTTTTGAATGACCTGCACAGCTGCTGGCGTTGCTAAGAGGGGGGCCCTTCACATCTCCAAGCGGAGACGCCATCCCCACTCCACCGTCGGGCTACTGATCTACTGGTGGGCTGAGGATTTTGCAGGGGAGTCAGTGGGGAGCCGGTCTTGGCTCAGGGCGCCGCCAGCCGTCCAGTCGGCCCGGCTGCCAAGCACACCGGCGCCCTCCAGCCCGGCACCGGGGCCCGAGCGGCTCTGCGAGCCGGGTGCCCAGCGTGGGCTGCCCGCCGCTGATAATGGTGAGTGATGGCTGCGCAGCGGTGGCGATGTCGGGCCATCAGGCTGCCACGCAGGAACCCCGCGCTGCCAGGAGACCGACGGCTTCTGCCTGTGCGGCCAGCAGCTGGACCCCGGCAGCAGGATGCAGGACGGGCCTGCCAGGAGCCTCTCCATCCCGCCCTCTCCGCCGGGGCCTGGCGGCTTCCCGGGGCCGCCGAGCGCAGCGGCAGAAACAGCGAGAGGCGCACGGAGCGCGCACTGCCGCCTGCTTCTGTGCGGGCAGACGCCCGGACCAGCGAAAATAGGGCAGGTTTCATAAAGCTTTTTTCCCCTCTCCCTGGCTTGCTATCATCCTCAGGAAGATTAAACGAAGAAGAAGCTATTGATCTGTGAAACATAATCTAATTTCAAAAGCAAACCTTTCTGGATGCCAGGTTCATTCGCGGGCAGCGGCAGCCGCGATTTGGTGGGCAGCCGCCGGCTGCTTCTCCAGGACCTCAGCGTCTTCACGGCGGCGGAGCCCAGGGACGGAGGTGCTCCCTCCCGAGGGGCAGAGAGAGGGCACGCAGGGACGCGGGGCTGGGAGCCCTGAGGTCCTTGTGAACCAAGGAGCAGATGCAGGCCGCTCGTGGAGCCTCCCAATCAGCGCCCCTCCTTTTCCCCAGCTGCGATTAGGGCTTTTTTAGGGGGTCGGTGGAGCAAGGGCCAACAGCTCCAGGCCCTGCAGGGGACTCAGCGTGTGCGTCTCGCGCTGGTAGGGACCCCTTCCCACCCTGTCTGTCCTGGCTGTTTCACTAATGTCATCGCCAGCACTCCAGCAGCGCCTTGACCTCTGGGTGAGACCGCACACTGCTCTTTGTGCCCGAGGTAAAGGCACCCAAAAAAAGCAATCTCAGCAAGGGAGGCAATGCCAAAATGTGACAGGAAACGCTGGCGAGTTGTTGACACCCAGTGGTGAGCACTGAGTGGGTGACTGGCGCTGCTAGGCAAGGATTAGGGTCTCCTATGCAGTTTGCACAACATAGAAAAGAAGGTGCTAGAACACTAGGGATGGAGCATGCCTTCTGAATGAGTCCTGAAACACATCAAGGAGGAAAGCCTACCTGTGCTATGTCCCTTGGCCCCTAGCTTCCTCCCCCATATTTTGTAGGTACACATGAGAAAAACTCTTGCAGAGTAGGGGAATGTGTTTGGAAGGTTAGATCAAATTTGCTTGGAGGCCAGGAGATGAAGAAAATGACTCCAGAGGGTCCTTCCTGTGTGTGTTTCTGGGAAAAGTGAACAGAACTTCTTGCTGAACTATTTATTAAAGATTGCAGACAAGTATCTCTTGAGATACAATTCAATTGATACAAACTAAGCTGACTACACTTCATTTCCAAAGAGTCTAGATTTCATGAAGTTCATTTAAACCCTGGAAATTGAAGAGTTCTATTCAGTTGGCCCTTATCTTGGTCTTAAGAAGCTAAAACTTAAGAAGAACCTGAATAAACAATCAAAATATCACCATTTCCTACAAAGATGACAGGTGCCTCCTGTTACCTGGGGTTAGCACTGAAACCACCACTCAGGACAGCACATTGTCATGAATCCACGTGGCATCATCGCTGCTTAGAGCCATCAAGCGTGACTGTAGGGATAGTTTATTTCTCATTTAGATTCAAAATAAGGAAATTGTTTAAACAAACAAACAAAAACTCAAGGGGAGCAAGGAATCAATGTGTTTTGTTAGAGATGATTAAAGAAACCCCCCATGGAACTTTTCATTCTCACCTGAACACACACAGAAGAACAGAGCTGTAAGAGGGACACAGGTTGGCCTGTGCACATCCTCTGCCGGTATCCCAACTATAGGCTGAGGTCAGCTGATTATCAACATCTGTTTCTCCAGCAGACCGGACAAGATTTTCTCCAGCAGACCGGACAAGATTTTCTCCAGCAAATTCCTCTTCATAGAAAACCATGTTCTGCCCCATTTTTGTCATGCAGGTAATGTATATTATGCTACTTTTAGAAATTGCAAACTAACTAAAATCATATTTCCATCATAACTCTGCTAACTCTATTATTGATGACCAGGTTACAAATGTTTTATAATCAACTCAGTAATTCTTGTCAAGACCGCTAGTATCCTTTTGGTCAGCTCACAGCTAGTCTTTAGTCAAGTGCCTGACTGACTAGAAGAAGAATGCATACATCCATCATTTATTTAAGTTACTATTTTTCCCATCAGCATTCTGTTGAGCTTGACTTTCTAATAAGCCACCCAAGAAGTGGGAGGGAAGAGACAAAATTGGGTTTAAGGGAGATAGAATAAAAGAGGAGTCAAATTATTTTTTCTTGGATTATGTGAGTTTAATTATATTAACAAACTATAAACTTGGCAAATCCACAGATTCAGAGGGCTTTTTCCTTCATGGCCAGAGTGTTCATATTTCCATGGGGTCTTAACTCTACAGTTTTCACCAACTTTCATACGTCCAACCATCAATATACTTTTATCTGAGGCAACAAAATCCAATCCTAGCTTCTTTGGTTCTATCTCCAAACGGCATGTCAGGTCCGCCTAATTCTCCTCAACTCTATAACTGCAGGCCTTGCCCTCGCCCTGATCTTCTCTGGCCTAGATGGCCTCTTAGCTGGAACCTCCACTTCTTCTCCTGCCTCCCTCCAATCCATCCTACACACAGCAGCCAAAACAGTCTTACATAAGTGACAGACCTCACGTTCAGGTGGGCATGAAATATTAGATTTTAATTTTGTTTCTATCTCAGTTCAGTTTCTTTCTTCCATAGGACCTAATCATCTCAGTCACAGCCCTTTGCTGTAAGTCTCTAAACAGTGTGGATTCATTGTCTGTCTGCCCAAACTGAATGACTTAAGATGCTTTTCTTCGGAAAACCTCACAAGTTAGTGAAGGATGAAGATACATAAATAAAAGTTAATCCAAGGTAGACTATGGTAAATGATATTATCGAGGAAAAACAAAATCCTATGAAATATATTCAAGAAAGAGAGAAAAACTTGGACAGGAATTTGTCATTCTTATTTAACTTCTAAATCTGGGTCAACCTGCAAATTTAATAAATATGAATTCAAGTCTTCATTCAGGTCAACGACAAAGCATTAAGAGGACAGTGGGAAGGACAAACACATTCATGATAACAATTCGTTAATCAACCTTCTTTAGTAAAATAATTTAATCATCTATGGTTTTCAAAAATATTAGAAAGTGCTTATGATAGTTTAGGGCTGTATCAAAGAGTTTTATGTGGGTCATCTCATCTGTCCTGACAGCAATCCTATGAGTTAGGTGTAATCACACTTCATACACACACAGGAAGTAGGCTCAGGTAGGCTATATAACATATAAGTGTTGGTGCCAGAATTTGAACTCAAGAATTCTAACTCCAGTAATCATGTCTTCAACTGCTGTGCTCTAAAAGCTTACCGTGAGATTTAAATTGGGAAGGGTGCAAAAGAACTGAAACCCAAGGTGTGTGAGGGGAGAGTATAAAACCATCCATTACCTTAATGAGACGCCTGACCATCCCTTTTGACCTTTGCACCACCCCCCTTCCAAAGATCTAAAACCCTGAGGCGTTCCTAATTCTGTCTTGGCCCCTATAATTAAAAAGCCATACCTACATCATAACTAGAAGACAGATAACACCCAAACTTTAAATTACCCATAGATAGAAATATAACCCCCAGTGCACTATCCCGTACTCTGCTGTATGTTTTTGTGGAGAATGAGGGAAGTCCAAGAAAAACTTCATGGGAGAGAAAAGAGGGGAGCGAGCTGTGAGCCAAAGATTGGTCCAAAGTCACCACAAGACAGAGAAGATCCATTACATGTGCAAGATGAAAGGAATCCGGAAAGATCAGACACTGCAGAAGGGGACCTATAAATGCAATCCATTCGAGAGGTCAGTCTTTGAAAGATGTTGCTTCTGTGGGAAGAAGAGTGTAAAAGGAATGGTGAGGCACGCTTTGGATGGTGGGCGTAAAAGGGAAGATAAACAAAATGGGTAAATTTATGGTCCTGTGAGCATACCTCCCCTGATGAAAATTCTCCTAAAGAAACAATCACAATGCTAAAGAAAACTACATACAGCACAACACTCCAAACCAACTAATATCCTAGGCAAGAATTTGGGGTTAATGAAAGACCACCTTGAATCAGAATATCACCATTTGGTGACCATCACAGTATGATTCAACTATTAGTGTACATACGTCCAATAGATGCTAAAACCTGGGGGTGAAAGTTTGAGTAACAGGATAATTACACGGTCTCGAAGTGTCTGCCTGTAAGACAGTTACTAATTACAAAAGGTAAAAAGAGTGCCTTTAAAGTAACTTTGCTGTAAAAAGCAGTAACTTCACAGTGTAGAAACTACAGAGCCCACATTAACCAGGTGATCAGAGTCGACATCACCAGATGTGGGAAATCAACATCGTGTGCCCCTGATATAACATACTACGAGAAACACATCATATTTGTGATTTTCAAAAAAAAAAACCAATGCATAGTCAGAATCTAATCATGAGAAACATCAGACAGATCCAAATCGAGATTAATTCTACAAATAAATTACTTGTGCACATTAAAAATATCAAGGGCATGAAAGATAAGGAAAATAATGGAGCATTCCAGAATAAAAGAGACTAAGAGCCATAATAACTGAATAGAACTTTTGGTCTCAGATTTTTTTCCTATAAAGGACATTATTAGGAAAATTAGTGGTTTGAATAAGATCTGGAGATTAGCTAATAGTATAATACCAATGATAATTTCTTGATTTTTATATTTGTACCATGGTTTTATAAAAAAGAACATCTTTACTTTTAGTATATGACCACTGAAGTATTTAAGGGTAAAAGGGAATAATGTCTGCAATTTACTCTCAAATCATTCAGGGAAAAAAAAAACTTATGGATAAATATACAGAGAGAGAGAAAATGATAAAGCAAATGTGACAAAATGTTAACATTTGAGGAAACTGGGTGGAGAGTATACAGGTATTCTTTGAATCATTTGTACAGCTTTTCTGCAAGCCAAAAATTATGTTAAAAGAAAAAGTAAAAAAATATATAAATTAGAACTTGTCACTTCCACGATAAAACAGTCCAGTCCAGTGACTTCCCATTAAAATAAATCTCTCATTAAAATAAAATCTGCGAGATTATTTCAAAAGTATGCACAGGACGCACTCTAAAACATACCATCTTTATATAAAATCGCACATATTAAAAATTCATTTCAGGGCCAGTCCGGTGGCGCAAGCGGTTAAGTGCACGCGCTCTGCTGTGGCGGTCCAGGGTTCGAGGGTTCGGATCCCAGGCGCGGACCGACACACTGCCTGGCAAGCCATGCTATGGCGGCGTCTCATATAAAGTGGAGGATGATGTTAGCCCAGGGCCAGTCTTCCTCAGCTAAAAAAGAAGAGGATTGGCAGATGTTAGCACAGGGCTGATCTCACAAAAAGAAAAAAAGGAAAGAAAATTCATTTCATTACCATGGTTTTAGAGCAAATTCCCTGCTGTTCCATGTCTGCTCTTCCTCTGTATTTCCGCTTCTAAAATTTATTGTCAATTTCCCCAACGAACAGTAGTTTGATTTTTGTTTGTTTGTTTCACTATTTTCTATAGTTATTTCCAATATCTTTAAAGCTAAATGAATGCTTACCAGTCTTTATTCAGATTAGTAATATCTCTTAATTAAGTGTCATCTGTGAACTTCATGAATTTGATGTTTTACATCCTTCTACTGGACCATTAAATAAGAGGTAAATTAAAGCTAGTCCAAATGGCAAATGCAGAGGTAGGCCAGGGGCCCTCCTTGCTACTGGATAGAAGATCACTTACGGTTGTCCCATGTTTAAAGCCTCTCTGAGCTTTTATCCTAATTTCTTCTGCAAGACCATTTGCATCAATACGAGATGTGTTTGTGTCTTTCATAAGGAGGTATTTGGTGCTTCCCCAAAGTACTGCATGTAGAATCACCCCAACTCCTTTAATATCCCTGTTTTATAGTCTGATGCAAAAACGAAACAAAACAAAATGAAACATCCTATTGGTACTCCATAATTGCCTTTTAAATTAATTAAACTGGTTATCAACTCTTTTTTTCTGGAAATGTGATTACAAGTTCTACCTCTACAACATCCACACCAACTATTTCACCCATCACACACATTTATGAAGTACCTACGATGTTCAAACATCTTGCTTGGTAGAAGAAGTGGAAAAAAAATGTATGATACATCAAGTCTACTCTCATGGAACATTCTTTGGCTCCATACACTGTATGTATCTCTTTCACAGCATTTGTCACATTCCTTTGTAAGAGTTTTTTTTCCATTCCTGACTTTCCCATTGGACAGAGATGTGCAGATTTTTGTCTTTTTTCTCTAGATAAAAGTAGTCTTTTACTTCTAGTCAGTGCCTAATACTGGCATAAATGCTTAGAAAAATGAGTTGAAAATTAAATAAAATAAATGCACACAGGTTCCACTTGGGTAGATGGAACGTAAGAAATCAAAAAGGGCTGGGGCAGAGTCTGTTTGGATGAGGAGAAAGCAAGATTCTATGAGGGCATGAGTGTGTGTGGGGTGGGAGAGACAGAGACAGACACCCACAATTCCTCTGATCCAGCCCAGTCAATCCAACCCCTCCAATGAGAACCAGACAGGGCCAGGGGCCTCTGTGTGGTGTGTAGGGCAAACACTCCTCTAGCAGGGAGGAAGTGGACGACCAAGACTCACAATAATTAAGGCGCTGGTTAAAGACTCAAAATTTTTAGTATCTCCGCCTGGGCTAGTGTAGATGAGGAGCATAAGTGAGGAGTGGATGAGTGGGTGTGGTGTGGGGAGGAGGATCAGGCAGTGAAAAACATAACTTCTCCTTATTCTTCTGAACTTCCTCCCACCCTCCACCATGCCCCTTAAAATAGAACAGAAGAGGCAGAGATCTCCTAAGAGAAATGAAACTCGGCCTAAAGAAGATGATTAGAGCCATGCTTTATGTTCTGTGTTGTAAAGGAATGGTGTAGATAGTACGTAGGGAGGGTGTGCCAGAGAATGAGGAGGTCCTGGACCTGGGACTTTCAGGGGTAACACCAGGAAAGTTCTGGGCAGACTGCAATGACTTGTGCACCTAACAGTAAGGAAGTCCAAGAAGGGAGGCATCAGTGTAACCTGGGAGATTTAGGAGAAAGTCCTCAGATGAGGCAGGACATGAGCTGAACTGAGACTTAAAGGATTATTTATGTCAAAATTACATTAGAGGACTTGTGAGAGTCGTTTTTTTCTCTGTTGAGCCTTTCTGCACAATGAGTGCTAGGCGCACAGCAAGGCATTTGAACCCAAAATTACTTCCAACCCCAGATCACGGAGGCCCAGCTGCTGGCCCATGTACAGTGGCATCTCTTTAACTGTAGGAGGCATGAAAGAGCCTCTATTTCCAGCCCAGAGAAGTTGGAGCGAGGAGTGAGGGGAGGCTGACAGGTGCTGTATTCAATTCTCTTCCCATCCTCTGTGGGGAAAAAGGTAGTGTTGCCCAGATTCATAAGCCAGGGTTACTAGAAAATATTTCTCAAGAGCTTACTTCACTACGTTTCTGAGAACAAGGACTGAATTCTATGTTATCAGCAACGAATTCTCATTGGCCACTTGGGTCTCCACTGTGACACGTTCTGAAATCAGCACTCTCTGCTTATATCTGGGTAAAAATATAATTAAGTTTCACAACCAATATACCTCCTTTCCCATTAAGACATTGTAATACAACATTTGATTTTAAAAATAAGCAAATCACACATGGTGGTTATATCCCATGTTTCATGGAAACTTCTCAAGAACTATGGTTAAGTATGAGCCAGATCTATAAATTTTAACTATATTAATTGATTTATTTACTCAACAAGTATTTATGAAGTACTCATTATATACAAGGTACTTTGCAAGTAGGAATACAGAAATGAATAAGAGCATGTAATTGAATTTAAACATCTCCTATATTCTTATATTTCGGGAGAGAAAAAGGGAGAGTGTTAATTAGCATTGGATTTTTTATTAGGTTAAGTACAATTGTTAAACAGAGTATACCAGTGCAAACTTTAGTGTGTATACAGTATGTGAAGACATTAAACTGGTAGAGGGAAAAACTAGAAAGAGGAGAAAAGAAAATCTAAATCAAAACAACAACAAAACCAGAAAAGAGAAAAAAGAAGCAGGACAAGTAAAGAATTTAAAGTACAGTAGCAGAAATAGACACAAATGTATAATAACTCAAAATCAACATCAATGGATTAAACTCTCCAGGAAACGCCAATATATTCAAGACCAGATTAAATAATTCCAACTGTATTTGGTTTACATGAGATATACTTAACATAGGATACTGAAAGGTTGAAGGTAAAAGTATTTAAAATATATACCAGGAAAATAGCAAAGTTGGTGTAGCTTTGTTAATATTAGACAAGATAGATCATAAGGCAAAAAAAAAAAAAAACTTCACTAGATATTTCAATTCATTGGGTAGATAAAAAATATTTCTAAATTCATATGCCTCTAATAACATTGCTTTAAAATTTATAAGGCAAAGTTTGACAGCACTACAAGGAATGATTTACAAATCTACCATCACAGTGGCAGTTTTAATATATCTCTCAATATATCCATCAGGCAAGCAATTTCGAGACATAGAATATTTGAACAGCAAAGTTAATAAGTTTAATCTAATGAATATATGTCAAATACCATATTCATCACCAGGAGACTTGATATTATTTTCAACGATGCACCAAACTTTTAGAAAAATTAGCTAAGTATTACTTTATAGGACTTGGAATACAAGGGAACTTCGTCAACCTTGATAAAAGGTATATGAAAACCAATAGTAAGTACCATTTAAAATAGTAAAAAGTATTAGAAAAAATTGCTTTAAATCAAGAATACAGAGATGCCTGCTAGTACATCTGTTGAACATTATTTTGGAGATCCTAGCCTGCACAATAAGTTCAGGAAAAGGATTTAAAAGTATAAGGAAAGAGAACAGAGAAAGAAAACAGTTATTATTCTTAAATGGTATTATTGCCTTTATAGAATACTACCAAAATCTACAGATTAACTTTTTGAATTGATAAGATGATTTAGTGAAGCCATTGGACAAAAAACCGGTATACAAAAGTAAATGGCATTTCTCTACATGAGCTAAGTTCCCAATGTGCAGTTTAAGGGGAAGCCGTTACAATGTCAACAAAAATATAAGTATTCTAGAGACAAATCAAACAAAAATTACCCAAGATTTGATGGAGAAAATTATAAAACTTTATTGAAATGTGTTCAAAATTACCTAAATAAATAGACACACCGTATTTATGAGTAGGAAAACTGAGTACAGGTCATCCTCACTTTTATTGTTTTTTACATGCACAAATTTTAGTTACTATAGTTTAGTTAAATAACACCCATCCCCCAACAACAGGGTTCAGATGTCCACTTCCACAGTGTATTTTCTGTGAGTAACTGAATAGAGTACAAACTTTTCGGCTAGCTCTTCGGTCCACAAATCACGACATGAATAACAGACACGCATCACAGTCAGTGGCCAATCACATCCCTTCTTTCGAAGTCTGTTAGTGATTAGTCCCTGCACATCTGTTATTCACTTCACCCACAGAGAGCAAGGCTTGTGGTGGTGTTGTCTCCTTGGCTCCCAGTAATAAACCCACATATCATCTTACAAAAATGGATAATTGAAAGAGGAAATTGTCCAACAGAGATGAAAGTGCAGTATATTCCTTTCCTATTGCTGCTGTAGCAAATTACTACAAATTTAGTGGCTTAAAACAACACAAATTTATTTTCTTACAGTTTTGGAGGCCAGAAGTCTGGAATGAATCTTGTCAGGCTAAAATCAAGAGGTTAGCAGAGCTGGTTCTTTCTGGAAGCTCCAGGAGAGAATTCATTCCATACCTCGTCCAGCTTCTATAGGCTGCCTTAATAGTCCTTGGCTCATAGCCACATCACTTCAATCTCTTCTTCTGTCTTCACATCACCTTCTCTCTCTGATCTCCTGTCTCCTGTGATTCCATCAGGTCCGCCTGCATAATCAGAGTAATCTCTCCATCTCAGGATTCTTCACTCAATCTCATCTGCAGAGGCCCATTTGCCACTTAAGGTAATATTCACAGATTCTGGGGATTAGGACCTGGAGATCCAGCCTACCATGCAGCAAAGAAACAAAAAGTGATAACACTAGACCTGAAATTGGATGTGACTGAAAGAGAGCCGACCATGGGGATGATGACACTATCACTTTTTGAGACTAGAGCTAGGCAGCCACGGGGAATTAGTGGAGGCTACGTATCAGCGTAAACGAGGAAAGTGGCTGTGACGAAAAGGACGAAGATGTGCCGGAGGGAGTGGATGGCCTCTCAGAGACGTTCCCAGCGATGAAAGCGCAGAGAATAAAACGTTGGAAGACTGCCCAAACTTAGAACGGAGTATGACAGTTCTTCAAAGCAAAGACGTTGACTCCGTGTCATAAGTTCTATGATGAGAAGTAAGCGTACACTGTCCAAATTATTGTTGTTTTTACAAAGAAATAAGACACGTAATTCCCAATGTTTTTCATGTTTAAATTACAGTGTACTAAATAAACATGTGTTTTACTATTTTTTCACTTTCTATACATTTATAACTGACAGTGAAAGAAGTTTTAATATTTTCACAAAAGGTCTTAAAGGTCCCAGAACCATCATAATTATCAAGATGGCTTTGCACTGTTTCGGCTTGCACAGTCCTTTTCCATCCCCCTCCCCAGCCTTGCAAAGTGAGGAGCACCTGTAGTGTAAAACACCAGCCTGAAGTGGAAGACCAGGGGTGCCTGGCTCTGCCAGGAATCAGTCTTAGTGTCGGGTGTAGTAAATGAGATGGTATGATTTTGCCACAGGGATGCCCAGATCCCCTGAACAGAACAGACCACACATACATGGAAATCTGATACTGCATATCTACTAGGAAAGGAGGAATTATTCCAGAAGGAAAAAGTAACTAGATTTAAACTTTCAGAAAAAAAATATAAAAGAAATCATTATAATGGAGATAGGAAATGATTTCTTCATAAAGCCCTAAGGAAAAAAATTGATATATTGGACTTAATTAAAATTAAGAATTTCTATTCATCAAAAATCACAATAAGGAGAGTGAAAAGACAAGCTACAGGATGGAAGAAGCTGTAAGCAGTAGAAATAACTAAAAAAGTCTTATTACTCGGAATATATATAAAAAGTTCTATAAAACAGTTAGAAAAACTATAACCACTCAAAAGAAAATTGAACAAAAGGCACCCGCAGACAATTCACAGAAAAAGAAAACTGAATGGACAGTAAACACATGAAATTTTCAACCTTATCAGCAATCAAGAAAATACACGTTAATACCACATTATCCAGAGTGGCAACAGTTATAAGTTCTAGTAATAGTTGACAAGGAGGTAAGGCAATGAGTACTCTCGCGCACTGCTGACGATAGTGTAAATATAGAAAAGAACTTTGGGAAAAAATTGGCATTACTCAGGAAATTTTATTATCTGCCCACTCCATGGCCCAGCAATTACACCTATAGTCATATACGATAGAGAACGTCACCCAAATGCACCCCGGGGGACAGAGTAAGCAGAGAGCACTGCTCTGTACGGAAAGGGAGGGACCCCCATGTCCACAGAGAGATTGATTAACTAAACACCCATGCACCCACGCAATGCACAGGCAGAGTGAAAAAGAGGGGTTTCCCTCTTTTTAGTTCCAGGTGCCAATTCAGATGACTCTCAGAAACAAGGATGAGTGAAAAAGGCAACTCAAAAGGATACCTATGTGATTCCATTTATATAAAGTCCAAGAATAGGCAAAACTAAACTCTATGTTTCTTAGCAAATTATACACACACACACACACACACAAACAGGGTACTCAAAATAAAAAGGAAAAGTAACAGGGGCCAGCCCAGTGACATAGTGGTTAACTTCACTTTGGTGGCCCAGGGTTCCCAGGTTTGGATCCCGGGTGCAGACCTATGCACAACTTATCAAGCCATGCTGTGGTGGCGTCCCATGTACAAAATAGAGGAAGGTGGGCACAGATGTTAGCTCAGTGCTGATCTTCCTCAGAAAAAAAGAGGAGGGTTGGCAAAGGATATTAGCTTAGGGCCAATCTTCATCACCAAAAAAAAAGGAAAGATAACATAAAATTCGGTGTGGTGGTCCCCTGCATGGGATGAAAGAGGAAGAAAATTCAGAAGAGGTCTACAGTAGGTTCACTGGTATTGGCAATATTCTGTTTCTTCAGTTTAGTAGCAGGTACATAGAGGTGTGTTTCTTTTATGATATACATATATATAGTTTTTATATACAGCATATATGTGTGTATATGTGGATAGATTATTTATACACTTTTATATATGAACTTTTTCAAACCAAAGATGTTTTAAAACTTTGAATGCTTGATCAATCATTCTCCTTGGAAAGCTCCCTAAATGTCATCATAATAATAACAATACAGGGTTTTGTAGAGACTAAAAAGCCATGCCATTGCAAATTTTCCTTTCATTTTTCTCTTTGCCACATTGTGAGAGGACATGACAGAAGGGACAAACAGATCTCCTAGAAAATCTAGAATGTTCTAAAGGCCTTCATAGATTTTTCTGTCATTAGCTAATAGCCAGTGACAGTCTCTTTCATTAGAAAGAAGACAATTCTAGAGAGATACTTCCAGGAAAGAATCCTGGGCTGTTGATTTTGTTTGTTTGCTTGCTTTGGAGGCACAATTACATGTAAAACTGTATCACTCAATTCATCACAACTGTAGTAAATCTCACCCATTCAAATTATAAGATCCTACAGGAGCCAACTTGAAGAAGCTCCCAAGACAAACCTGGGACAATCTGCACAACATACAAATGAGAGCAATGGATTATAACCCATAGAATAAAATAAATATCCTTGAGTTCATCATGATATAAATAATTGAATAAATAAATAAATAGGGAGAAGGAATAGCTTCCCTTAGAGTAGAATTCCAGTTACTACGTGAGAAAGGAATGAAGCAAACAGAAAATCCCCGTTAAGCAAACACCAGGCAGCAGGCACATGGAGGCTAAAATTACTGGGTGAAAATAATGAGAAGGAGGATAGTGGCATAGTCCCAAAATATCTTTTACTATTTTTATATTTATTAATGACAAAGAGAAATAATGACTTTACAGTGGAGACACCTGGCAGAGACTCTGTCAACCAAGTGATCGAAGTTCACACCATCAATGATAAGACATGTCAGCAACGCGTCCTCCTGCCACAATGCACTGAGAAGCACTCATCCCCTCTCTGCCATTCTCCCCAGGACTGCAGAACCTCAGTCTCATCTTGAGAAACATCCGACAAACCCAAATGGAGGGACATTCTATAAAGTAACTGACCAATGCTCTCCAAGTATCAAAGTCGTGAGTCAAAGCCACACTGAGGAACTCTCACAGACTGGAGGAGGAGACTACGGAGACTTGAGGACCAAATGCAAATAGGATCCTGGATTCGGTCTGGACCAGAAGAAGGAAATTAGTGGGAAAGCTGGCAAAACTCCAATAAGGTCTGAAGATAGTATTTCATCAATGTTAATTTCCTGGCTCGAATAATTGTACACTTTGCTTCTATAAGATGTTTACATTAAGGGAACCTGAGTGAAGAGCATACCAGAATGCTCTGTAGTATTGTTACAACTTTTATGTAATTCTAAAATTATTTTAAAATAAAAAAACTTTTAAGGTGATACAGAAATTCTAGAAAAGGCAAAACTACAGTGACAGAAACAGAGGCCAGATCACGCAGGACCTTTTAAGCCTTGGAAAGAACTGTGGACTTTACCCTGAGGAGAGAAAGGACTCACCAAAAACTTACAGCAGGCAGAGGGCCAAAGACGTGATCAGATTTACATTTTGTAAAGTTCATTCTAGCTACAGGGTAGAAACTGGGTTGGGGGCTGGGACAGACAGGAGACAGTGAGAGAAATCCCTTGGAATCCAGGCAGAAAAGGAGGGAGGTGTGAGCTAGATATCATCAGGGGTTGAAGGGAAAGAGTGGACCGGAGGGATCTTCAGAACGGGAGCGATGCAGGACTTGGTGACTAAGGGGATGAGGGCAGAAGGTGGGGTGTGAGAAGGGCAGACGAGTTCAAGAAGATGTCAAGTTTCCAACTTGAGCTACTGAGTAAATGCTCTACTCAGGAAACATAGTAGAAGGAGCACAGCTGAGAGAGAAAGATTAAGGACTGAATTTGGACGTGTTGAGAGACCAGAGACAATGCATATGGGTGTCATCCTCTTGCAATGTTTTCTAACCAGGGATCAGAAGCCTTGACTGTCGTATGTAAAAAAATAAAAATAAAAAATAAAAAGCCCACACACAATCCGTATTTTGCATAAGTAACTCCAGTTCCTTGAGAATTAGGTAGACAACGATGGGGCAGAAAACCGAGTCACACTGGTCACCAGCAACAGTGACCCCTCTGCCACCCCAGGAGGCAGTTCCCGTGGCTGATTTCCCCTCCCAGGTCAGAGCCAACCTGGGGCAGCTCCGCCTTCAGATTCTTGCCCTTTTGGAACAGAGGGTTGTGCGCTCCATAATTTGGAAACCGCTCAGGTTGCGTGTTGGACAGTTTTTGTAGCCCTGCAGATGCAGCTACCCCAAAGACTGCCTTCCCTGATGCGTGTTAATCCACTTAGAAAATATATAATTAACTTTTCAGTGAAATATGTAACAGAGGCTTGCTGGTGTCAAACCACAGGGTTTTTCGTGCGTGATCATATGTATTTGACCTTAACTAGCAAGTCAGATGATTCTTTCAGTCCACATCTCAGTTTTAGGCCACTTAAAGGTGAGTTTGAAGATCTATTTTGATTAGTCACATGGAGTTATCTAGTCTTCACCGCTGAACCACCAGTTGTACCAGGAGGTCGGGGTGGGACAGGACTCTAGCTAAAGTCATGGCTGGTCCTTTGATCAAAACCCCCACACATTTCCTGGAGCTACTAAGTAGGTTTTACGCATAGATCTGTTCAAGACTTTGCCAAAGAAAATATTTTTCGCTGAATCCAGTGATTTGACTTACATGTGGGAATTTTACTCCTACTGAATCCAGAATCCGTTGGAGCGAACACTATGCATGAAACCCCTTGAAGATAACATTGACCTCCTCCCTTATATCAGATCATCCCTCTGCTACCTTTCAAAACTTAGCAACCATAGTGGGTGCAATCTCCCCCCTCTCAACTCTTCCTGCCTCTACTGAGGTAAGTAGACCTTGCATAGCGCAGTCTTAGACATTGTCATTTATTGTTCTTTAGAGCCTCCATCTTTGGAAGCCCTGTCTCCCCAACAGGGCTGAAAGTCATGGACTGTGGAGCAAAATCAAGCTAAAGGAGAGTTGCTTCCAGGAAAAGGCCTTCAGATTAAAATGCCTTGTGGCTTTCCAAATGCTCTGCAATGTGAGACATGTAGAAGTCATAGACTCAATCTGCCCACACAGCTCTTACATGCACGATTTAATGTACAGGGGTGGAATGGTCGGGGGATGATGAACTCAGCCTGCAACTGAACAAACTCTCGTCTACAGCCTGGGCAATGCTTAAGACCATGGTACCTAGAATCAGAGAGACTCTAGCCACTCAGACGATCCCAACATTTGCTAGTCACACGGCCTTTCATAAGTCATTTTATTTCCCTAAACCTAAGTTTCTTCATCTATAAAGTGGAGATGATCATGCCTATCTCATAGGGAGAGTTCTTGCGTGCACTGAGTGAAATGAAGTATTTTGAAGTACAGTTTCTAGCACATAGAGAACATTGCCCAAACGCTGGCTCTTACTGTCCAAGTCAGATCATCTGATTGCATCCAGTGTCTCTCCCACTCTGTCACAAGTATTCATTATTAAAATCTGTGTTTGTGCCAAGGTGTGGTATCCTGGAGAGATTCTTACTAGAGGGCACAGACATTGGGAAGGTTAACACCTTAATATGTTGAGTCAACAAATAAGAGCAAGACAGCCAAGGTCCTGCTCCCATACAAAATTCTCTAGTTAAGGTCACCTCAGAAAGTGCAGAGGAGGCCCTGAGACAAAGGCAGCTCCTCCTTTGCTTTCCCTCGTGCCTAAGAGGGAACAGGAAGGCCTTTTTCAAACAGTATTACCCACCACAGAGAGCATGTGGGTGGCAGGATCTACACTTCCTGAAGGCCCGAAGCCCTGGGAAAAGAAATAAAGAAAACTCAGGAGGGCACTGAGTGAAACCTATACCCCAGTAGTGTGGACAAGGATTGGTTGGTGAAACCCTAGAGCAGCATTGCTGAAGACCACAAGTAATCTAGAGATGTGTTTGGGAAATGTTGCATTAAACTGACTGCTTTAGTGCAGAATTTTTTAGAGAGCCTGTAATGGCATAAGCTGTGCTGTGAATCTGTAAGAAAGGGATGGAGTATGTAGTGTGTCTCACACTTAGTTTATCATAGAATCCTTTTTCACAGAATACCCATTGCCCTCATGAGGAATACTGAGGAAAACACTGGTGTATCAGAATATTCTGGAAGCGGGGTATTTAAACCATGGGGAGCAAAACTGATCAAACAAGAGTGTGTGTATGCATATGTGTGCATGTGTGTGTGTGCATGTGTGTGTTAGGGCAGGTGTGTTGCTTTCTGTCTTTGCTCTTCATGCAGGTGCTAACACACCTGAACTATCTGAAAATCCATGTTTTGGACAAAGCATCTGGATAAACGCTTTTGTTTAACATATTCTGACTGGTTCCCTAGAGTCTAGCACAGGGTTTGACAGACAAGAGTCTCTCAATGAATATGTTTCACTGAAAGGATGTCTTTATATACAAATGGTGTAAAAACACATTAGAAAACACACACATAGACATGGCTTCCATCATTCTAGAGATTTGACAAGGAAGATGTTATTCAAGAAGCTGGCAGAATGAATTGCATGGAACAGTTAAATTCCTCATCAACAGACCTGAAATACTATTGACAAACACCTTCACACCATTGTTGACACATGCAGATTTCCATAGCATTTTCTATTCCAAAAATTATGAACACCAGATCAGAAAAAATAATCCGTTCTTGCCTCTGAGCATCAGTAGTTATTCTATAACTGTTAAAGAACAGAATATTTTATGCCTTACCTTTTCGCTTTCCAAATCTGTCTCACGCATCAGATATTTATTTCAGCTGGCAAGCACACAGACACCCCCTTTTCTTAGATTGTTTCTCCCCCTTAGAGTTTTCTGCTGCTTTTTAATTAAAAGAAAAGTTTAAGATGTAATTCAACATGTCAGAAAAAAAAAGAGAGAAAGGATGGTGAGTTGGAAAAAGAAAGTCGCGATTTGCAGATTTTTAATGAAGAGGTTTTTAAAATATTTTCTTACATACACAAAGTTAATGCTTCGGTAGGTGAGTTGTAAATGCTTCTCTTCGTTCCATAATTATAAGTGAAATGTTCTTTAATGTGCAATAATAATGTTCAAGCTGTCCTATTTTGCAGCTAATAATTATACACAACACTGCAGGGCATGATAGCTAACAGAAAGTCCTCTTTCTTGATGTGTTACCCATGTGTCTCCTCTCCCTGCTACCTGCCTTATTTTCAGGGACTATGCTTTTTAATCCACTCTTTATTCTAGGAATAGAAGCACTAGTTAGTTACTTTCTTAAGGAAAGAATGTGAGGCAAGACTGCTGACTGCCTAAAATCGCTCCCATCCAAAGTGAAGTCTATAATAAGCTTGCTTTTTTTAAAAAAGAGAAATACACACTCAAATTACAGCTAAGCTTAAAATGTGCTCGCTTGAATCCTCACTATTAAAAGGTCAGAAGTTTGCTGTACAGTTTAACACAGTGTCACTGAAACAAGACTAGAAGTTGGCAATGGAAGCAGAGGTCATCAAGCCTTGGCACCAGATATCAATTTCTTCACAGATGGAGAGAGAAATTTATCATTGAATGGCTACATTTGTTATCACGGACATGCACCATTTCAGAGATATCTTGAGGTTAGCCAGCTGCGTATCTGAGTCAGCTTCTCCATTAGCTTCTCAACCACAATGTTTCCTTGAAATTGCTGAATATACTGCATGATTTTCTTTGAAAAAAGAAAGAAAGAAGATGCCACATGTATTCAGAAAAGCCATACCAGATAAACTAAGATTTGTTTGGAAACATTTGAGGAAACCAACCTACCTCAAATTGAGTGTTCTAAATAATTTAAATGAATTAACTTCTGCATAACTTTGAAGAACCATAAAAGGAATGTAACCCGGATACAGCAATTGATTCAGCAGAAATAAGCATTCCTCACTTTCAGGATACCTAATGCTCATTTGGACAGTTGCCTGGACTTCTTCAGCTAACATTTAGCTCATTTCCAGCTGTTCTAAACATACCTCCTTCTTAATGGCTCACAATAAACTGGCCATATGGGTTAATATTGAGTCAATCCTTTATTTTCCCTTGCTATTACGAACTCTGAAAAAATATTCTTTGGCATAAACTTGTGGTACAGGTTCAGCCATACTCTGAACAGATTATTGGAAAAAGTATAAATTTTACTTAGTACTACAGGGCAGTTAGGAATGCAGGTCAGAAGGCCAGCTGTGTTGCACAGCTCAGGACATGGGGTCTTTACAAAATTAGGTAACATTCTATCCCATACATGAGAGGCTGTAAACATGTACTGTGCCACATTACAGAATCTAGAAATTACTCCCTTTTCTTATTGGTAGATATATCCAGGATTTTCCAGAAGCTTCCATAGGTTTATAGCACAATTGAACTATTTCAAAACTTAAAATAATAGAATAATATAAAGTTAGAACTTGATGGGACCTTAGATATCATGTATTCTCTCCCCTCATTTCACAGATGAAGAACGCTATCGTTCAGAGGGTATTTTGCCCAAGGCTGATACAAGGCCAATCTTATTATGATATCTGTCACCCCATGAATCACCAAAATAGAATCCAATGGCTAGATATATGTTCCATTCTCAACTATTTCTCTATGTGCTTAGCTTATGTGTGCTCTCTATGCTTAGTTTGATGAGTGCTTTATTAAAGAGCAAGAATTGGACTTCCACTTCAGGTAGTGGAGGACTAGATCATTTGAATTAACCCTCACACAACAGAACACAAAAAATGTAGACTATGTATACAAGCATCAAAGAGCTAACAAAGCCAAAAAGACAGACACCTTGAAGGTAACAGGAGTATATGCTAAACTAGAAGACACATGTGCGTGTCTGAGCTGTTTTTGGTGCCTAGGTAGTACTCATGGAATGAAGCTTAGAGTCTGAGGCATGCCATTGGTAGGGACCCTGATGTACCAAGTAACCCCCACCTTGGTCTAGAACTCCAAAAAACTGCTCCCTGAGAGTCAGAATATAACAGAGGCAAATCATCCCATTCACAGACTGTGGGTCAGATTCAAATCATCTGGGTGGCCCAAAGTACTTAAAACAACATGATCCCAGATAGTTAGTAGCTTCCAAAACTTTCTAGAAGTAAAAAAGAAAAATGTATTCAGAGGAAGATAACATTATCCTATGCCTCATATTATTTCCATCGATAACTTCTAAAACAAAACGTATAACCTAAAACCAAAGATAACTAGGCACAAGAGGAGATAAGCCATCGTGAGAAAGAGCCATTAGAAATGATGGTCAGCAGAAACAGACCAATGAGGACTGCAGATTCTGGAATCATCAAAGACTAAAATAACCATACTTATGCTGTTCAAGATCTCAGCTGAAAATTTGGTATACAAAACTGAAGACTATGAAAAGCAATATCAGATTTTAAAATGAACTGACTATAAAGTTTAGAGGTGAAAACTGAAATAATTGAAATGAAAAACTCAATGGATGAATTTAACAGCAGGTTAGACAGAGCTAAAAGATGGTTGAAAATAAAATGTTTATAATAACAATGGAGTCTCTATTTTGAAAAGAGACGTATCGACCAGACAAATAGAAATCATTGTTTTTTAAAGGAATTTAATGTAGGGAATTGGGCACACAGTGAGGAAAAGCCAAGACTCCAGACAGGAGATGGTGAGACAACCCAGAGATCAGCACTAGCAAGAAGCCACTAACCTTCCCCCAGGCCAGAAGATCAAAGGGAAGAGGTGGGGCTTCTGGAGTCCAGGGGCATGGGTGAAGGCACAGCACACCTTCCCAGCAGGAGACAGAGACAAGGCGCACATGCAGTTGCTGGCAGAGATGTGCTCTGAGGAAGGTGGGGGATGACCCAGCTTCATCCATGCTTTCTCCCTCATTGGCCAAACCTACCCAGAAGTTAACTGTCACGGGAATCTGGGATCTGCAGTCTGCAGTGGTCAGCAAGCCTGTGAGAGAGAGCAGAGCAAGGAGAGGGGAAGAGTGACTCAGACAGCAAACAGGCCGAGAAATGGTAGAAAGAAAATTAGAGGCATGGAGAATTGGAATAAGGTGGGAAGGTCTAATCTATTTAATTGGATCACAGAAGAAGAGAGAGAGAAAATGTGGTAGGGGCAATTTTAAGGATAAAGACTGAAAACTGAGACCTGATACAAGACTCAAACCACAGATTCAACAAACCCAACCCCACACAGGGTGAATTAAAAAGAAATCCACACCTAGAAACATCAGAGACAAAGTGCAGAAAATCAGAGAGAAAAAGAAAAGCCTTGAAAGAGGAAAAAAGACGTTACTTTCAAAGATGTGACAGCTAACACGTGACATCCCTCTAATCAAAATAAAGCATAAGACTTCCTAAGATACTTTAGCCTTTATGCATATTAGTGTCCCATTCTGGTCAATGCAGGGCTGGGTTTAGAGAGCTGTAGTTCTCAGCCTTAGTCCATGTTAGCATCCACTGGGAAGCCTTCAAGTAAAAACCATATCGAGGCCATACAATTGCCAATTAAATCAGAATCTCTGGTAAAGGCCTTGCCTTAGTTTTGTTGATATTTGTTTGTTTATTTGTTTTAATTCTCTGCAGCGGATTCAGTGTGAAAATTAAGTCCAAGAACCACTGTTGCAGAGGCATTCTGATGTAGGTCTAGGAAAGAATGAGCCCTGGCATGAATGAAGAGACTAGTGTAAAGGAATTAAGCGTATTATAGTTCTTATATTTCTGAGCCAATTCTTTTGTGTTGGGTACACTGATTTACAACAGCACAGAGTAGTGGCTCTCATTATCACCTGAGTAGATTTTTATAAATATTTTGTAGAATCACAGCAAGTTGCAAGGTAGATGAAGAGATCCCATGTACCCTTCACCCAGGTTCTTCCAAAGGATACATCTTACAATACAATATCAAAAGCAGCAAACTGACTTTGGTACAATGTGTGTCCTCTGCCATATTTGTACAATTCTATGTTGTTTTATAACATGTGTACACTCCTGTAACCACCACTACAATCAAGATACAGAACTATCTCATCACCACAAAGATCTCTATCAGGCTACCCGCTTATAGTCAATCCCATCCCTAAACCCTGACAGCTACTAATTTGTTGTCTATTTCTATAATTTTGCCATTTCTAGGTTCTTTATGAATGGAATCATTAACTATGTCATCTTTTAAGATTGGCTTTTTCACTCAGCAAAGTGCACTTGCATATAGTTGGGTCATTGATTTTTTTTTTTAATCTACTCTGCCAAGGTCTGTCTTTTCATTGTTGTATGTAGAACATTTATATTTAATGTAATTATTCGTATATTAGGGTTAAGTCTAACTTTTTGGTTTTTGTTTTCTGTTTGTTTCTTCTGTTTTTTTGTGGGATATTTTTGTTTTATTTTTCTTGCCTTCCTGTGGATTACTTGAACATTTTTTAGAAGTCTACTTTTATTTATTTACAGTGTTTTGAATGTATATTTTTGTATAGGTTTTTTAGTGATTAGTCTTGGTATTACATTATCTATACATGACTCATCACCGTCTACTGGTGTCATCATTTTACCAGTTTGAGTGAAGTGTAGATATGTGTAACTCTTTAGGTCCCTTTATTTTCTCTTGTTTATAGTATAATTATCTTAAATATTTCCTCTGTATACACTGAGAACCACACTGGACAGTGTTACAATTTTTGCGTCACTCAAACAATTTGAAACTCGAGAGAAGAAAGTCTATGGTATTTACACATATTTTTGCCCTTTCTATTGCTCTTTTTATTTTCCTGATATTTCAAGATTCCTTCTTGCATTATTTCCTTTCTGTTCTGAGAATTTTATTTAGCCATTTTTTTAGGGTAGGTATACTTGTGGCAAATTCCTTTAGTTTTCCTCATCTTAAAGTATTTTGATTTCTTCTTCATTCCTGAAGGATATTTTTGCTGGATATAGAATGGGTTGAGAGTTCTTTCCTTCCAGCACTTAAACAATGTGGTGCCCTTTGTTGAATTTGGGCTATGCATATACCCATGATGCCATCACCATAATCAAGGTAATAAACACATCCATCACCTCCAAAAGCTTCCTGGTCCCTTTGCTTTTTTAGTGTGTTAAATAGTAATATTTAACATGATACCTACCCTGTTAACAAATTTTTAAGTATCTAGTCCAGTATTGTTAACTATAGACACTATGTTGTACAGCAGACCTCTAGAATTTATCCGTCTTGTATAACTGAAACTTCATACTCATTGAATAACAATTCTCCATTTCCCCCTCCCCACATCCCCTGGCAACCAGCACTCTATTTTCTGCTTCCATAAGGTTTACTATTTTGCAGGATTGAGTGAAGGCACACAATCCTAGCCTCCATTGTTTCTGATGAGAGATCTGCTGTTGTTTGACTTGTATTTCCCTGCAGGTAATAGGCCATTTCACTCTTGCTGCTTCAAGATTTCTTTCCTTAGTTTTCAGAGGTTGACCTAGGCTTTGTCTTGGTATAGATTTCTTTTAGTTTATCCTGTTTACAGTTCACTCCACTTCTTGAACCTATAGTTTTATGCCTTTGCAAAATTTGGGGAATTTTTTCATTATTTCTTCAATTACTTTTCAGGCCCACTCCCTTCCTCCTCTCCTTCTGAGACTCTGATGACACGAAGATTAGAACTTTTGCTTTAGCCCCACATGCCCCTATGGTTCTGTTCGTCTGTTCTCTCCCTCTTGTTTAGATTGGGTTATATCTATTTTATTCTCAAATTTCCTGATTCTTGGCTCTATCTCAGTAATTGTACTTTTCAGGTCTAAAATTTTCCTCACATCTTCGATTTCTTTGCCAAGGCTTTCTATTTCACTTACCAGACTTTTTAGTTTTTTGTTTATTTCGAGTGCATTTGTGATTGTTTACTGAAACATTTTTATGATGAATATTCTGAAGTCTTTGGTCAGATAACTCTAACATCTCTGTTATCTCAGTGTCAGCATCAGGTTTTCTCATTCAATTTGAAATTTCCCGTTTCTTGGTGTGATGAGAAATGTTTTATTGCAACCTGGACATATTGGGTATTATGTTATGGGACCCTGGATCTTATTTAAATATTCAATTATAGCCGGTCTGCTCTGACACGTCTTCCTCTAGCAGAGGAAGGGAGTGCCACCTCATACTGCCAGGTGGGGACGAAAGTCCACGTTCCCCACTTGGCCTCCGTTGACACGGAGAGTGGGCTTTTGTTACTACTGGGGGTAGGTAGGAGCTCTGCTCCCCACTAGGCCTTCACTAGCATCAGCCTGGCAGGGAGGGGCAGAAGCTAGTTCTCTCCACATGGTCTTCACTGGGGGACGGAGGACTCATCATCGCTGAGTGGTGGTGAAATCCTGACTCTCCACTAGGCCTCCTCTGCTGACGCCACCAGCCAAGAGGGGGACAGGAGCCTTGTTACAGTCTGGCAAGGGTAGAAGTCTAGGCTCCCCACTTGGCCTTTGCCAAGGGTACATGTGCAGGGGGAGCCACAGCTTTTTCTATTATGCTTAGATGGGGTAGAGCAGTGATTGTCTCAAAGAGGTCTGTCCTGCTAGGCTGCCCCTTTCCTGGTCCTTCAGCCAGAGAGAACAGGCTCTTGTCTGCACCCATTGGCATTTCTGGGTTTCCATCTTCTCCCACATCCAGTCTGGGATACATGAGGCAAAGAGAAAACTCACCACTCTGCAGATCCTTGGGCCCCAAGATCCTGAGTTGCTCTCCTCTATTCACTACATTCTAGAGTCTTCCCTTGTTTGTTTGTACACATAGTGTCCAGAGTTTTAGCTGTACTTAGTGGGAGGAATAGGAGAAAGTATATCTACTCCATTTTTCTGGACTCCATTTTCAATAAATGCCGAGAGATTTCATTGAATTGGCTGGTCGGGGCTCACAGCAAAGATTCTCACCTGCAGCGAAGGTTGGGAACCACAGATGCATCTCAAAACCTCAATTAACTAAAACGTTCAGAAAATCAACAATTCTAGTTAAGTGAATGCATCTATTAACTTAAATATTATCCTGAAGAGCTTTTTCTTTCCAAACCTATGTTGCTGAAAATCTTCCTAAAATGTAAAGGTACCTTTGTACCTTTTAAAGTAAGTGAGTATAAGGGAATCATGTTGATTACTAAGGATTCTGCACTGACAGTGTCATTTAGAGGTGAACAATTCTTTGAGGAACAAATTCAGATCCAGGGGACAGCTAAATGTACTTTCAAAACATCCCTGGAAGTTCGGTGTTGTTTTTATACCAATGCATCAGACATGTTTCCTTTCTTTTGATACATTTTATCCTGTAATTCAGATATAAAATCCAACTAGTTCAGGACTTTGATTTGTTTGACTCAAATCAATTGAAATGTTAATCTTAGAACAACAATATGGGGATTTTTAATAGTAAAGATTAGATAGTGTAATTTACTTGCTAGAAGTTAGCAGAGTTGGGGAGTATCTATGGCGTATTGTTCATTCTTGAATGAGATGGTAAAAGTCTTTATAAATGAGCAGCACTAAGAGTTTTTAACTAATATTCTTCCCGTACTTGGGGAAAAAAGCAGGAGGAGGAGAACAGGACGGGAGGTTTCAAATGCGGGAGGCCATGTGTCAGTGACACAGTCGATGAAAGCCACACAGTAGAGTACAAGGAACGTTTGAAATAGTCATGTAAACCAGACAAGCCTGTTATGAAGACATAGTTCCCTATTTTCTATCATTCTGTGATCAAAACTTCATGTGAAAATTTGTCTGGAGAAAATAGAAGTTCTGCAATCAAATCACCCGGTGGCTGAAAAGCAGACGAGGTGGAGGAAAGGTGGCGTCACTGTTGGAAGGCATGCATACAAGAACTCGGACCTTTGGTGGCCCAGGAGTAATGGTAAAGAGCTACCCAGCCATCTGCTGGTTTTCTCTGGCAACTGACACCACAGACATTTCTTAAGCACATCACTGTTTTCTCTGGGTTAACTAAACAGACCATATTTCACTCAATATTTGTTAAAACCTAAATACTAGATTCCAGAATGTTCCCTAGAATGTGGTCTATAGAAGCTCTGCTGCTAAATTGTTTGTGTTGAAGTCTCTAGAATGATAAATGAAATTCTGTGTCTTCTTGGCTGTCTCTCTGAGACTCACCTTCCACATACATAAACAAGCAACATTGATATCTACCATCTTAGCTTTTAGGATGTTGTAAAGGAAAAATCAGAGAGTGCCAGTGAGAGCACTTGTTAAGCGTTATCTATTGATGCTTAACAGACAATCCCATTGCTTAAAATATAATTTGTTATTATCTCTCACTGTTCTATGTGTTGACTGGGCTCGGCTGGGAAGTTCTCATTTGGGGTCTTTCAAGTGGGTGCAGGTAGAGAGTGGCTTGGGATGGGTCATTTGAAGGCTCAGCCCGACAAGATGTCCAGGTGGCTTCTTCCGTCATATATCTGGCATCTCAGCTGGGTTGACTAGAACAGTAGGGCCTGGCCTGATAGGAAATGCAATTGATCATGGCGGGAACAAGCCATAGGTTACACAACAGAAAATGGAATTTGGAAGGCATGCTCAAACAGAAATACCCCAAGTGGAACCTTAGCTGACAAGATGCACTGAGGTCTAAATCCTAAATAGTGAGATATCAAGGGATACCAAGGGATGTCCTGCAGGAAAACCGGGAGGAAGGCAAATTTAAATCTGGACCACTTTGTTAGATAGTATTTGTTCATAATCACTCATCCTTTCCCACTCTTGGCAGGTTTCCCTACCCCATCAACTTTGAGCTTGGTGATATGACATGCTTTGACCTATGGGATGTGAGCAATTATGGTCTCCAAGACAGAGCAGAAGCCTTAAATTTGATTACATTTTATGACTGTCATTCTCTTGTTCCTACACTCTTTCATGAGAAAATAAGATATAAGAGATCCAGGATACTCATTCAGTCTGTTTCCCAGAATAAGAGCAGACCCATAATCTACCCATAGCCTGGAACATAGCTACAGAACCACAGACTTAGAGTCACCTGCCATCAGATACATAACATGGGCAACAAACAACCTTGCTGCTCCAAGGTACTAAGATTTAGAGGGGTTTGTTTCTTATGCAGCATTACCATGGCAAAAACTGACTGATACATCTGCTTTACCATTTGTCTAAGGATTGTCCATTCACAATTTAACTCATCAAAACTGTTCAAAGTAAAGCCATCTTGAAAGTTTCATGTGTTTCCACATATGTAATAGTAATATTTTTATTATCTTACAGCCTTCAAAACTGAGATATTCTTAAGTTTGAGGAAATAAGAGAGTTCCTCATTTAAGAACAGCTGTGTTAAACATATTGGCCAAATTCTTCTCAAGGAATAATGATAAATGTAGCATTAATATTTCAAATTGGTCCTGCTGAAAGGTTAGTCTTCTAACACCCTTCCAGCTTCCCAATATCCTGCAGGGAAATTAAAGGAAGGTCAGATTTAGCAGGACTTGGACTGAACGAAATATCTTTAAAATATTTCTTAAAAGATGTGACAGACAATATGCAGCTGAGCAGTTAAAACAATAATACAGTCATCATACAATAAAGGACTGGAAAACGAAACGCTTGCAAAAAGGTTTCATGGCAAGAACTTCATGATTAAAGAAGTCATTTGATCCTCTCCTCATGGCTTTCAATAACCCCAGTTTGATTTTGAAACTAAAAACTCAAATTCAACCCCACTTGTACTGTCAAGATGAGTAAATGAAAGAACAGATGTGTCGGGGGAAACAAAGCAAATGTGAGTGCTCATTGCTGACTTAGGGGTGAAGAGTTAGAACGCTCATGCAGAAAGTAATTGTTTTAAATGTTGAAACACTGTAAGGGAGTAAAATAGTTAAAGTATATTTTAATCTTATTTTGCTATAATGACAAACTTACAGAATGGTTTCAGGAATAATACAAGGAACTCCTACATATCCTTTAGCCTGATTCTCCCGTTGTTTACAATTGGTAATATACCAGTCTCTGTCTCTGTCTCTGTCTCTCTTGCATTATATATACATTTTTTTTTTCTGTACCAACTGAAAGTAAATTGGCGACACTTGGCTTCTTTACCTTTAAATACTTCAGTGTATATTTTCTAAGAACGAAGACTGTCTTTTATACAAACCCAGCAAAATTATCAAAGTTATGAAATTTAATATTGACATAGTACTATAATCTAATCCACAGCCCGTATTCAAATTTTAATAATTGCCCCAATTGTATCTTTTATAGCAATGATTTTCCCAGTCCAGGATCCACTCCAGGATCATGCATTGCATTTTGTCATCCTATCTCTTTAGTCTCCTTTAAACTGGAAGAGTTTCTCAGCCTTTCTTTGTCTTTCTTGACCTTGACCCTTTTGAAGATTACAAGCTTATTTTGTATAAAGTCCCTCCACTTGAGTTTATCTGACATTTCCTCATGATGAGATTCAGATCATGCATTATTAGCAGGAAGAATGCTGTGTCCCTCTAAGAGCATCACATCAGACACCAACATCTTGCTTTGTCTCAACATAAATGATGTCAGTTTGATCACCTGCTGTCTGCCAGTTTCCAGCACTATCATGTTATTAGTTTTCCCTGTGTAATTTATAAGTGGTTATAAGGAAGCTACTTTGTTATCATGTGCAGATCCTATTTCTTACCAAACTTTCACTCATTCTTATTAGCATCCACCGATAATTTTCTAATTCCCTTATTCCTTCTACATTTATTAGAAGGCATTCCACTAAAAGGGAGAGATTTCCCTTCTCTCTTACTTATGTATGTATATATGAATGTATGATAGTATGTACGTATCAAAGCACATGTGTATGTTTCCATGTATGTATACCAGTGTAATCCTATAGAGCATTAAAAAACAGAATTAGACCATTTTCATAAGTGAAAGTGACTGAAAAATTATGGAATGGGACTGAAATGTTTCACAGGAGCCCAACCAGAAAGATAGATTCAAGATAACACTCTGATTAGCAGTGGTTAACAATAAATAAATAAAATTATACCACAGTTTTACCTCTCAAGTTGAGACTGCCCCTAAACTGGATAGAATTACAAACATCCTAACAGAAAACTATGCCTGAAACCCAGAAAACCATATCGTGTTTCCACAATCATTTTACCATGAGAAAAAGATGTAATGGAAAGTGTGCACCCAAACCTCAGAAATCAGTCTATCATCTCAAGATATTGCAAATGCCATTTTGACCAAATATTCCAGTCAACTCGACATCTATAAACTCTCATCTGGTTTCACCATGTTCCCCCCACAAATCACTTTGGCGTTGTGAAATCCACCACAATATAGAAAAAGCCTTAAACTTTTGTCACTGGTTGAAGTGTGGAGAAACTTAGCTCCCATCATTCAGTTGACTTTTACTCTCACTTATCACAGATGAGCAACTGGGGGGACCACACTTCTAACTTTTAGTCAATGGAACTCTCTCTGGTTGTTGCTCCTTCAACATCAAGGATCAAAATGACATGTTTTTAGAGAAGGATATTTGCTTACTTTAAATGTCAATGATTGTTGAATATGTTCTCTAAATAGTTGAAGAGGGCTGTGTTTTGTAACATTTTTAATGTGTTTCTCCATAATGAATAGTCTCTTCCATTACATTTTTAACTCATCAACTTGGAAGTATAGGAAAAGAATCAGGCCCCGATGTGATCTGATGTCCTGAAGTTTCATCTCCCAAAATAAAATTTAAAAGATGCTGAAGAAAGGAGAGAAATCACTGTTGACAACACATTTTACCTAGCAGCCCGACATTGTTTATCAGCATAATAAAATGTGCCAATACTTACCACCACTCTAAAATATGCACTAATAATACATAGAGATATAGAGCATAATATGGTCAATGATGAGATATGGATTTATGGCTCCTGGGGAAAGAAAGTGATGGGATGCCTCTCAGAGGGCAAAGTTGGCTCTGGATAAAACTCAGGGCTTTTCTCCTTTGATAAGCATCAGATGAAAATAGCATTGATGTTTTTGTTGTTGATGTTATAAAATAACTTTGTATGACCAAAAAACAGAAACAAATGTCCAAGATATACATTTTGGGTGTCATATTTTCCAGGTTCATTTTTTGTGCATCCTGTAGATGATTAAAAAATAATGGCTTTATCTGGAGGATAGAGCCAAGTGTTGTACATACTAATCGTTGACCTGGTAAGTCATTAATAGCAACACATTCTTTTCTCCATTCCTTCAAGCAAAAAGCAAAGAAAAACACCCCAAGTCAGTTCTCCACTGTGGGTGTCTGTAATGCCTAGATTCTCTGCATTTTCCTCTACTGAATAGTCACCCTTATCTAAAGAGACCACAACTTAAAGTTTGCTTATCAGCTTTGAGGACAAGGCTATAGGTCCCAATTTCTATTTCCATTTACAGTGGCAAGTTAGAGTTCCTAGATAAAATTAGACAGATCTCCTAACGCTGACTTGTATGTAAGCATTTCAGTTTGATATTAAGGTTCTTTTATGGTCTTTCATGGAACTTGATATGTAAATATAAGCGTCACATCTTCCTTTCTACTCAACAATCTTAAACTCAATCTTGAATTTTTGGAATGCTGTGGCCTCTAGTTCTTTTCCTAAATCACACATGCAGTGTGGTCATTTTGCATTTTATATTTTGTTCTCCTGTTACAGGTGAGTTGACTTTTACCTGTGTGTCCACTGAGCTTGAACTCACTAAGTTTTTAGTTGGTTTTCCTTGTAAATGTCATTTTGGAATCTGTTACTTTCTTTATGTCCCCTGTTCCTAACGTGGTGCCCAGTTCTAGAGAGACGGATAAAGGTATCGGTCCTGTTTGTGTCTTTGCACTTTGTCAGTTTCATCATCCAACTCAACAATCGTTGGAAAAGAGATCAAATTGTTCCAAAACCACAACCAACCACGATGGAACTAACTCCTTCTTAATGCAAATTAATTGCCTTATCTTTATTCCTCCCAGAACTAAAATGATGTCTTTTACAAAGGAAAGTAATAGCAAACAAGAATAATAGCTAATTTTTATTGAGTACCAAGTATGCGTCTGCTAAGCATTTTATGCATTTTCCTCTTTAACTCGCACAGTAAACCTAGGGGATAAATGCTCAGTAAATTCTTGCTCAATTAGACAGTACCAGTGACAATTTGTCGGTCATGAAGATGTCATTGTATGCTCACAGAACACTGAGCTTCAGGCTTTTCTAATTAAATGATGATCCTACCCGCAGAAGGATGCTGCAATGCATCCTCAAAGACAAACCTCAAACACTTATGGACAGAGGTGCCCACAGAGAGATCATATGCGGTCCTCTAGAAAGAGAGGAGGAAGGAAACCACCTTGGAAAACCCATCCCAGAAGAGGAAGTATGGATGCCCCTGAATCGCCTGGAGAGGCTCTCTCTGACGTTAAGTGATCTTAGTATCATGCAGCTCCCCACTCAGATGAGGCCACAGGCTCCCCTGGATGGAATGAAGATGGTCCCCTCTCCATAGAATGTGCCTCATTTTCCATAGAAAAGGTGTGAACTCAGACACTGTGTTTGGGAGGTATAGCAGCAAAACGAATATCTGTCCCCACCTGTGGTTTCTCAGGGAGGGACAGTGAGTGGGTCCCTGGCTCCACAGTGTGGCCTACACAACCTCTCCTTTTCTGGTTGGCTTGGGCTCAGCGGCTGTCCTGGAGTGTGGCTGTGTATGACAACAAACAAAGATGCTGAGCCCAGAGATCTGCAACATCAGGAGCCCACGCACAGAGCTGAGCTTAGCACTGAGAACAAGGAATCATCCTCCTCCAGAGAACCACACTCCTCGCGAGATTGTGGGTGAGAGGACTTCTTGCAGCTGGGACCAGCCTCAGCTTGGAATGGGAGGGCCACACATCATCAGGGGATGAAGTGGCAGGAAAAAGATCTCAGAACCCCAGTTCTCTCTCTGCTCAGGCATGGAAGGCAGAGTCACCACCTTTGGACTAATTCCTGAGGATTTTGGATATGATGGGATTTCCGCTAATGTGGCATGTGTGGTCCTTGGGCAACCATTCAGAATAAGAGCAGGTGACTCTGTTTGCATTCCAGGTGTGTGCAAGGGTTGACAAAGGCCAGAAACTCTTAGTACCAGAAACTCTGCAGAAACACGCCCCGTGACTAAGAAAACTGAAGGGAATTGGTGGATAAGAACAAAGTCTTCTTTAAGGGAACAAACCTTTAGAGGGAATATCCTGACATGGTAAGAGAACTAGAAAGGAGCATAGAAATCAACACATCCCACTCTTCCATAATGAAGACACTGCGAGAGGTAACAAGACTTATTCAAGGTGACATGGAACAAGTGAGGACAGAAGGTCATGTGTCTCAACTTCTCTGCTCCGTAAGCAAGATGACCTCGTTCTAAACCATTAATGAATAAAATATAGCAGACCTATTAATGCTATCCTGCTCTATGATAATGATTTCCTTCTTCCAAAAGCTCTAATCCCTTGCTCTGATATTGGAAAATTCTAACAGTCCAATTGTATTTAAACTTCAGAAAAGACATGCGCTTTATTCAACACCCTCAGAAGCCTTCAGGAAGGATCCTGAGCGAAATTCTTGGGCAAAGGACTTTCATCAGAACTATGCCCATTTGAATGAGCAGACATGTATATTGGAGGATGCCTGTCGATTATTTTACCCCAAAGGATTGAATGTCCCTTCTGTTACTACAGGAAAGAGTCATACCGCAAACAGGGGCCCTTTTCCAGGGCCCCTTGGAATCCAAAGGAGTTTCCACTCCACTAAATGAAACACCAAATTCTAGGTGTATGTGAACATGCCCACTATTTGAGGACAGGGTCTACAGCTTTCATCAATTTTTCAGAGGGATTTGGAACAACAAAAAAAAAGGTTCACAGCCGCTACCCAAAAGATTTTTGACTTATAGCTCTCACCGTGCTTGCTTCTATTTATTTACAAAAGGGATCTAGGTTCTCACTTTTAAATTCCCACTGTTTATTCTATTATATTAATTTTTCAAAGATCAACAGCAGCTAAAGGTATGGAAAAGAAAATTTTTAATATAAAAATTAAGGCTGTTCCTAGGGCTACGAAGAAAGGTGCCAGTTAAGAAAAAAAAGATTAGGAAATAATAACTAAAGCTGAGTTATCACTTCAGGTAGAAAGATCTTATGAATAATATAATCATTGTCTCTGGTTATTGGGTGTGAGAGAGACGGGTGTAGCCAGTGCAGTGGGAGAGAGGAGTGTTAACACTGTCACACTGGCTGGACACAGACTCGACAATGGGCTGAGAATCGCGGGGTCTTCTGAGTGGAGGATTATTCCATACACAGGCCCCTAGGCCAATTTAAATTATTAAATTTATCTCAGTGACCACAGGGGCCCAGACGTCTCTGTGTTTGCTCTTTATCTTTCAGTCCTGTTAACACGGGCTTAGCGAAAGAGGATCAGAGAGGACAGGAAAAAAAAATCTTGGAAGATCCGCAATGCCTGTTTGGGCTTTTAGATGGTTAATGACTGAAACGTAAGAATCAACCTAGACTGTGTCCAAGGCATTTTTCTTGCTGATTGGCTTTACTGGGTGCTTTTTACGTTTATTTTGACGTCGACACGCCGAGGCTGCATTGGTGCCGTGGGCAGTCCACACTGGAGGAGTAGGGATGAGGCACGGTCACCCGTGGGGTGGATGCCTCCTGCATCCTGATTTCTTGGGAAGCTTCCCAGCCTCGTCTGTGGAGGTTGGCATGGCCCCATTTAAGGGTCTGATAGGCCTTTACTGTTCTGTCCTCTGTGTCCCTCAACTGGAGGCTTTTCAACGTAAATCCTGTGCACATGGACCCTCAGGCTTCAGTACGTCTTTGTAGGGAACACCCAGTAGTAGGTCCTAACCATCCCCCCCGTACTTACTCCTGAGAGAAACTGTGCTGAGGCCTTACAGGCTACTCCATGCCACAGGAATTTTGAATAGGATGGGCCTATATCCTAATGTATTCAAAAAGCTTAGAAAGTATGGTATTTAATTCTTCCGCAGTCAAAGGACACATTCTCAACCCACGACTTCTCCCCCAGTCTGTCGTTCTTCTCCGGATGTGGCGTGGCAGTGAGGGAGACAGACACCTCTACGTAGCTCCAGCCCACCAGTCCTTCTTCACACCTAGGGAGGTTGCCACAGCTTCCTCAATATGGAGCCTTGCTCCTTTCATTTTAACAGAGGCACTCATGTGCTCAAACACAAGCTTTGGTCTCATGTTTTACCTCTTGCTTTCTTTCTCAACTTCTTTTCCCAAAAGTCTTGTTGATGGCTCCTGCTGTGCTCCAGGCCTGTGATGTGTGCATTATCAGATTTATTCCTCCCAACCACGCTGTAGACTAGGAGCCATGAGTGTCTTCTCATCTTGCAGGTGAGGAACCTGAGGGTGGTAAAGGTAAGTCAGTTGCAAAAGGTCAGAAAACCCAGGAGGGGGCCAGCCCCGTGGTGTAGCGGTTAAGTGCGAACGCGCCGCTGCTGGTGACCCGGGTTCAGATCCTGGGCGCACACCAGTGCACCGCTTGTCAGGCCATGCTGTGACAGCGTCCCATAAAAAGTGGAGGAAGATGGGCACAGATGTTTGCCCAGGGCCAGTCTTCTTCAGCAAAAAGAGGAGGATTGGCATGGATGTTATCTCAGGGCTGATATTCCTCAAAAAAAAGAAAACCCAGGAGGATGCATGTCTGGATCTCAGAATTTCAGGGAACCAGCTGTGGCTGCTGGCTGCCTCCACCCTCTGTCTGCACCCAGGTAACCACATGCTCCCTGGACAAATAGCCCACCACAGTCCAGATACTCGGACCCCAGCATACAGTTTTAGAGGACCAACCTGGAAATATACCACCTTGTAGATTCACAACAGGCTTTTATTTCTGACACACCAAGCAGCTTGTATCAGAATCAGGAGTCACTGGCTCTCAGAACCCAGCAAAGTTTAGAAAGAAGAATACACTAACTTGAAAACTTGTATTGACTTCATGACATTCAGGACAGGATGGGAAAATACTGGACCCTGTTTTGATTTTCCTCAAATAAGCAAATGTTCTTAAAGATTCTGGAAATCCTGAGACTGTACTGTCTCTTCTCTCCCTGAGTAAACTCGTCCACTCCTGTGGCTACAGGCACCATCTTTATATCACCTCTGCTAAAATTTCATCTTTAGCCTAAACTGCTCAGATCTGCAGATCCAAGGGGACACTTGACACTCCATCTTGGATGCCTCGGGGTCTCACCCTAACCTGACGGATACAAGTCTCTTGAACTCTCGCCACAGCTCTGCTCCAACATCTCAGTTCCATGCATCATAGCCCCACCATCTGCATGAAGATCCCGTAGTCATCCTTGGAACTTCCATCACCTTCTGTATGTTCTCCAAAAATTCATGTCCATCTAGAACCTCACAATGTGATCTTATTTGGAAATAGTGTCTTTCCAGATGTGATTAGTTACAGATCGAGATGAGGTCATGTTGGATTAGGGTGGGCCTTAAATTCAATCAGTGGTGTCCTTACAAGAAGAGGAGAGGACACAGAGACACACCCAGGAGAAGGGCCAGTGAAGATGGAGGCAGAGACTGGAGTGATGCTGCCACGCCAAGGAGCACCAGGAGCCACCAGAAGCCAGGAGAGAGACAAGGAAGACTCCTTCCCTAGAGCTCTCAGAAGGAACCAGCCCTGCCGACAACTTGATTTGGGACTTCTGGTGTCCTAAGTTATGAGGAATTAAATTTCTGTTGTTTTACAGCCACCCAGTTTGTGGTACTTTGTTACAGCAGCTGTAGGACCCTAATATACCCTCACACTCGCATCCGGTCCATCATCAAGTCCTCTCCTTTCTATTCTAAAACGGATTCTAGATACGCATTTTAGAAATGGTCCCTCTCTCTGTTGCCATGGTCACTGCGTCATGCAAGCCTCAGGTAATTCCTCTCACCAGGACTCCTTCCGTAGCTGCCAAGGTCCCTGCATCCATCCTGCCTCTGCCCCACGTGATCTCTGCAGAGCAGACAGTGTGATCTTGGGGAAACACAAACTGGATTACATCCCTCCCTTGTTGAATCGTTCGGTGGTTTTATGTTGCTCTTACAATAAAATTCAAGATCTCTAGCAAGGCCCCCCTGCTCCGTATGTTCTGGCCTCTGCCTTCCTCTCCAGCCTTATCTCCTTTCCTTCATGAAGCTGCAATCACACTGGCCTTCCTTCCATTTCCAATCCTGCCTAGAAGTCTTTGTTTCCACTCTTCCTTCTAACTGAGACACCTGCCCCATTCCTCATCCAATTAATCTCTTCATCCCTCAAGTCTCAGGATAATTACTACTCTCCCACAAAGACCTTACTTTACCTCTCCACATGGACAAAAATGACAATCCTTGTTGCACTTTCTAGCCCTCTGTAATTTTTCTTTTTATAGTTCTTTAGAATTATGATCATATACTTATCTCTATAATGATCTGGCTGGTATCTCTACTCCCTACCAGTCTGCACGCTCCAAGATGACAGGGACCTCACTATTGTATGTTCAGTACATAGCATAGTGCCTGGAAAGCGTGTAGTGATTGCCATAGATGTTTGTTGAATGAATGTTTGTTGAAATTTTAAGTCTTTTCTCAATCCCATCCATCTCCCACCTTCATAACACACCTCTATCAAAAGTAGCAGAAGGGGAACTCTTTGCTATTTGTCTTTCCAGAGCCTTATTTTCTTTCTAATATCTGAAATCTATAACATCAACCAGGACTTCCACTTACTTCTCCCCGGGTTGTGCATGGCACCCCCTAGACTCCTGCAGCGTGCGTGCACTCCTGCCCACGCATGGTCAAGGTGGTCCTACCACCGAGGACATCTTGGGCCCCCATCATTCCAGACTGGTTAATTTATGTGGGACATTGCAGTTTGAAAATCTCAAGTTACCTAAATCAAATCTGCGAGACAATGTATCTCAAGTGCCTGAGGACACAACTCAGGATATATAGAAGTGGTACCCTAAGCAATTAACTAGATGCAAAGAATTGCCATTACGCATACACGAGGCACTTCAGCCAGTCCACTTTAAGGAGATAATATTGAATCTTTCATTTGGATGTTTCGGAAGTAGCAAAGGAGAGACATTTTACAACTTTCTGCCACTGAGCACAAATGAGCACCATCTGGTGACCCCGAAGCCTCCATAATTAACATTCCTAATAAAATCGCAGCCCTAGTGTAACCATTAAACAATTCTAGCCTCTATTCATTAAATCACAAATATTTATCGAGTACCACCATGGACCAGGTATGTAACTGGCACTGGATATGTAAAAGGAGAGAGTGAAAGAAATAATGAACTATTTAATAAATCTGGTGGTGTTGAGGGTGCTATTTGTAAAGGATAGTCAAGGAAGTCATGTCTGAAAAGGTGGTGATAAATCTGAGACCCGAAGGAAGAGCAAGAACTACCAACAAGAGCATCTGGTGGTGGGATTTGAGGCAGAGGGAAGAGCAAGGCCCTGGGGCAGAAGCAGGTGTGTGGACCAGGGAGAGCAGGAGGCTGGTGTGCCTGAGACACAGGAAGGATAGAGGAGAGTCGCAGGAGTGAGCACCTGGGAACACATCACTAGGGCCCCTTGTGCTATAAGAAGAACCTTGGATTTTAGCATGGGTGGGATACAGGCATTTGGAAGGAATGACAGGGCCTGACTTGCCTGTATAAAGGGTCTCTTGTCCTGCTGCACGGAGAAGAGGCTCTGGGAGCAGCTGTGAAATTGGGAACTCATTAGGAAGTGACTGTAATAGTCCAGGTCAAATGAGGGTCTAGGGTAGCAGCAGCAGATCCTGAGAAGCGATTTGGCTTTTATTCTTTCAGTCTATTTATAATAGCTGACTTAAAGTCTTTGTCTAATAAGTCCAACATCTGGGCCCCCTCAGGGGCAATTTCTATTGGCTGTTCTTTTTCCTACGTATGAGCTAGAGTTTCCATTTCTTTGTGTGCCTCATGATATTTTGTTGAAAACTGGACATTTCAGATTATGGGATGCAACAAGTCTGGAAATCTGACCATGTCCCCTTCCCAGGGCTTGTTGTTGAAGCTGTTTGCTTATTTGTTTAATTCTGGACAATCTGAATTCCCTGGGTGTCACGGGTGACTACTGAAGTCTCTGCTTTGTTAGCTTAGTAGTCAGCTAACAACTGTTCAGAGATTTCCCAAAATGCCTGAGCCAGCAGGTCTTCCAGAGCCCTTTGACACCCTCTGTGTGTGTTGGGGCACACCATCAATGCTCAGGCCGTTTACAAGTCTGCCTTAGCTTTCACTGCCCGCTTGTGCAGGGTCTCAAGATCAACCAGAGGAGAGTCGCTGGGGACTTCTTCAGGTCTTTTCCAAGCATGTGCACAGCCCTGTGCACACACATGGCCTTCTAAACCCTCAGGAATGTGCCCCCTTTGGACATCTTGTCCCCCAGATACTTTTTTTAAATATTTTGGCCATGCTCTTGTTTGTCTCGATTGGCTTTGCAACTTTAGGCAGGTGTGATGTTAAAAAAAATTGCAGCTAATTATTTTTGACAGATGCCCTGGAGATAGGATTTTTCCCACAGAGTTCTGAGTGCAGTCAAATAAGGACAATACCCTGTGAGTGGGGGCTTTTCCAGGGAGATCTGAGACAGATGGATTGGTGACGATACTTTGCAAATGGGCCTTTTCGAGGAGCTCCAGAACTATGCTGCTCCCTCAGTAACTGGGATGCTGTTGGTTTTCATGGATGCTGTGACTTGAAGACTGCTGGTTTTCGAGGTTATTGCACAAGTGAAGAGAGGGAGTGGGAGCAGGCCAAGTTAAAACACCACAACCCAGCTGTTCCTACCAAAGTTCGGTAGCTTTTCTGCAATAAATGCTTTTCAGATTGTTGTAAGCCTTCAATTAATTTCCAGACTTCTAAAAAAGGATGCTGTTGATAATTTTGCCAGTATTTTCCTTGCTTTCATGGACAGGTGGATTTATGGAAGTCTTCATGCCACCATTGTGAAAACCCCACCTCCGAGAAGTGATTAGATTTTAAAGATGCACTTAAAGGAGAGTCAAAAGGATTTCCCATAGATTTGGACATGGGGAATGAGAGAAAGAAAAGAGTTAGAATAATTTCAAGGTTTGGTTCCTAAGAAACTAGAAAATTAAAATTGCTGTTTACTGAGATGGATTAAGATGGGGGGGAAGCAGATTTTTAGAGGGAGATCAAGAGTTCAGTTTGGGATATGTTAAATTTTAAATGTAAATTAGGCATTCACGTGGAGAGGCCAAGTGGGCCATTGGATCTAGAGGTCTGGACTGGAGATAGCAGCATGGAAGATATCACCACAAATGACGTCTACTGCAGTGGAATGGAAGGTCAACCTAAATAAGATGAGCGTATCTACACAGAGGTCCTACAACTGAGCCCTGCAGCATTCCTACAGCAGGAGTCAGGAAAATGAGGAGCATTCAGCAGAGGCGAGTCAGGAGTGAGGTAGAAAGAGAATAAGAAGGAGTGATGCCAGAACTGGTTCAAAGAGAAGGAAGTTATCAACCAAATTAAAGCCGCTGCTGGCTTGAGTGAGAGGTAATCCAAGAACTGACCATTGGGTTTAGCAAGTCATCTTGGAAAGAGTAGTTTCCATGGAGCAGTGGGGACAAGTCTCCAAGCAGACTCAAAGGAGACAGCTTTCCAAGGAGTTACTCCAGAAAGGGAAGCAGAGAGGTGGGGTGGTGTCAATATGACACTGCTCTGTGAAATGGTTGAAGTGGACCCTGGGGGTTATTGCCAATGCACGATGTGATAGTTTCATTCGGGAAGCCTCACGGGACTCTGTGAGGCTGGATTTGCATTTAAACTCCACCTAGAAAGGAATTCTTCCTGCACAGGGCAGTAGACTATAACCTGCCCACCCTGCTTATCTTGACAGCAAGCATCTGGGCCAGATAAAGCTCTTCAGTTAGAAAGAGGGACAGGCAAATAGGAGCAGTAAATAAAGGCTGTAGACTGTTCTTCGGTAGATGGGAGGATAAAGCCTGCATAGAAACAGATCACTACCAACTCACCCTGAAGTGGTCCTCAGGTGATTGTATCATCAGAGACGTCGCACAATCCAGAAATGGTAACAAAGGCTCTGCTGGGAGAGCGTTACCACACCAGCACAGGTCACCCAGGGGGATCTGGCAAGAAATACAGAGAGGGCAGCAGTAAATGAGGGAAAACAGACTCAGGTTGAACCAGAAGAGAAGAAGCTCGCAACAATTCCTTCAAATCTCCCATGAAGTGTTTAGAGAGTTTTTTGTTGGATTTTGTTTGTTTGTTGATTGTTTTTATGCATTTATTGACTATTTACTCATTTATTTTGGGGTCCAGTTCCTTAGTGAAAAGGAACTGAAATTTACATCAGAGCCCAGGCTCATTCTCCAGAGTTGCATGCATTTATGGTTAAATTCCTAAATACTGATATAAAGATAACCCATATTAGAGAGACATGCACGGCCCCTCTGCCAAATACTGAGGTCGTGCTAAAAAACTAAAAGTTACAACACCCCCCCAAGGACTCTGAGTATGAATACTAGTGTAGGTTGACCCCATGATTACAGTCAAATTCTGGCTCCTAAATTAAGCAGACTGGGAAAATGGTCACCCCAGGTCATTGTCTTAGCTGTCTTCTTTCCATCTAGATACGCCCATGTCAAAATACCCTGCTTGTATCAATCTTCCAGAAAGCAAATTGCTAAGCTTTTGCAATTTAGCATTCCCAAAGTGTGTTTGACATAATGAACTTTAAGATTTCTTTTCCCTCAGACATTCTTAAGGATATTTTTATTTCTCTCATCTCGGAGAATTGAGTATCTAACCTTGCTTCAAAAGTTTCAGATTGTGTTTCCTCCTCGCCCATAAACAGACAGAACTGAAGCTCGTAAACACTCACGAGCTGCTAGCAACGATGCAGTACCCCAGTTCCTAATCCCCGAGCACACCTCATTTACTGCCCAGTCAGACTTGGTGGTTGCTACAGCTACCTAGGCGGGCCCCACCCGGGAGTTTAAAATTCGCCTCCTACAGTATATATAGTTAGTCTCAATAAATAAATGACTTGGACCATGCATTATATATCACTCAAATCCACAAGGACACAAATTATGTATAATACATCGGCTGTGTAATTTATTTATTAAGCAAAACGTGAATTTTCATGCTTGTGTTTGGAGGCACAGTTTGTCACATGCAGCTAAATGATGTATTCTTATTAGTCCCACTCAATTACCAAGTCATCCCTCTGTGCGCGGTGTATTTGTTAATGATAGTGCCACAACGCTGCGCCTACAGTACCTGTGATGTTAGTGATTCAGAACGGCTCACTAAAACTGTGAAAATGATAAATCGACTGCTGTTGATTAAATGCCGCCAACAGTATGTTTCATATGTGTTTGTCGCAGTTAGGAGTTAAAGAAACAGCGTTGCTCAAAATCATTTAAATATCTAATTAAGCCAAGCCCTCACTAAATATAAAGAACTCATTGGAATACAAGCATGAAAAAATAAAAGAAAGCTTGGTAGGAGAAGAGGGAGGAATAGAGCCCTCACCATCATGGCCTCATTGATGATAAGGAAATTGTCATAATAACACTTGGAAAGGGACAATACCCAAATTTAAAAGGGCATGGATGTGAGTTCCTTCTGCTCACAGCTGTCTGATGCCCTTGTCTCGTGTCTCTGGGATTCATCTTGGACAACAGAGGCTTTCAATCACATAGAAGGAAGCCCTGAACAAGGGCCTTTGAAACTGCAGCAAATTCATAGAGGATGAGAGGAGGGGGGTGGAGAGGAAGAAAAGGGGAGGGAACATTTTCAAGCAGTTTCAATAGCATCCCTTTGGCTTTCAATGCAGTGAGAGGGTTTTTTAATGCTTCCACTTGACAAATGGCAGCAGAAAGGAAAATATCATTTCAAACAAAGATTAATTATCTTTATGGATATAGCTAACTTTTTCTCTCCTTAGACGAATCCATATAGAAGTCTTATGGCCAATATTCAAAGCAGATGGAACAAGCCGAGCCCAGAGGATGCTCCCATGCCAACACACTGGCTCCTAGCTTAGGCTGTGAAGTGAGCGTACAGGATAAGAAAAATAGATACCGATGAAGCTCGGTAATCTCATTAAGACCAGCCAGGAGGTGTTTATTTTCTTCTTTTGCAATTTTGAAATCAATTGAGAAATGTTAAGTGGCAAGTGCATGATTTCCTTTGGAAATCAATCTTCCTAAATTAGACCATGTCTCCAGAATGTTTGAAGCAAAGGGTAAAACAAAAGGAAAAGAAAGTGGACTATTTTGAATTTCAGAATTTTCAAGTCTTTCATTTGTGCTGAAAACACTTTTTCATTTTCCTTTTATAAAGATAAAACTTAGCACAATGTCCCCACGGTGGCTTTGCCCTAAAGTGTTGTGTTAAAATTAGGGTGGAGCATTGATTATTAGCCGCACGGATCTATAACTGACCATGAAGAAAGCACCATGTTTTATATTGCCTTTGCAAAAGCCAATTTCACTCTTAAAATTTAAAATTCAACGGAGGGCGATGCACTGAAATCTCAGACCTTTGAATGCTCGTGATAATAGTCATGGCGTAAACTTTTATAAGCAAATCAGAGGTCATTTTCAAATTCTGGAACAGAACTCAAACCCTTACACATATGTGTCAATTTAAACATATATAGTCTCGAAATTTGGGATGATTTCCTTTATGTCAAAAGTCTCTAGTGACACAATGACATTTAAAAATTTTATTCCCACATCTGAAAGCAATTGCATGGTGTCCTGACAACTAGGATCTCAAGAGTCTGTTTGAGCCGTTACTAGTTCCTTGATCCTTAAATAGAACTCTCACAGAGTAGTCACAGTCACTCAGCTGCTTATAGGCTTGTGTTTAGTTTGTTTTCTAATTTGCTTTTTCCTTGCACTGCAACCACAAAGTAAGATGATGAATTCGTTATCTGAGAAAAGAAACTGATGGATATGCAAGTTCACAGGACAGAAGGACGACACCCAGAGGTAGAAGGGCTTCTCAAAGGAATGCTCCTTCTAAGTGGCACTGCAGTGAGGGAGGAAGGGTCCAACGCCCTCACATTTCTTCCTAATTAACTGCATGAATTTGGCCAAGGAATTCACTCTCTTTACCTTAGATTCCACGTTTAAAAAATGACAAAAGTGGGCTTGAAGACAGTCTTGGTTTCCATCCTTATCTAAATTTTAGGTTCCAGACTCTTCCAGCTGCCACAGCAGTGCCAAGATCCCTGGTTTGGGGCCGGCCCCGTGGCTTGGCGGCTGAGTGCACTTGCTCCGCCACTGGCGGCCCGGGTTCGGATCCCGGGTGCACACTGACGCACCGCTTCTCCAGCCATGCTGAGGCGGAGTCCCACATACAGCAACTAGAAGGATGTGCAACTATGACATACAACTATCTACTGGGGCTTTGGGGAAAAAAAAAAAGGAGGAGGATTGGCAATAGATGTTAGCTCAGGGCCGGTCTTCCTCAGCAAAAAGAGGAGGATTAGCATGGATGTTAGCTCAGGGCTGATCTTCCTCACAAAAAAAATTAAAAAAATAATAAAATAAAAAAAATAAAAGATCCCTGGTTTGCACGGCAGCATCCTTGGAGAAGGTCCTGGCGCTGCCCTGGTCCCCGGCACTCAGCTTGTCAGCGTGCACTGAGGACACGTAGGTGGTGTCCCAACTAAGAATCTCTTCAGAAGGTCCTCACCCAGTGTGACTGATTCCTCACCCCCAGGACACAGGCAGAATTTATGGCACTCTGGGTCCAGTCTCCATTCCACATCTGTGTGTCCCTTTGCACACACTTGGCAGGTTAAAAAGCCTGCTCATTTTGTGCATCTCTGTAGCAGGTGTCCTTTGAAAAGCTACTCTTTGTCAGTGCCATTTCTCTAAGCAACACCCCCTAATATTCACAGAGAGGTTATTAAGACCAAGAACAACGCAGACAAAGCCTGTTGAAGTTGTCACAGGGAAGGGACTATAGAAACACAAGGCTCACAGTATTTTCTCTCAGTCACCATTAGGCTAAGACTTAGCTATGTAGGCATTTTCCAGAAACTTCTACATCAGCAATGTCATGGACCAATCCTTTTCAGGTCTCCTGCTTTCTTTTCCAAACTTCTAGAAAAACTTTTAAATATAAAGTAGATTAAGGGGGAAAAAATAAACCCTGAGTTCTATTAAACGAAAACTCCAAAAGCAGGAAATAATGACATACAAGCACGCTGTCATTTCCCACAAATAGAGCTGTTAGGTAGACCTCCTGTGAGACAATTTATACAGTGAAATGTAAATGGAAAATTTCTTAAAAGATTGTTCAGCTGTAAAGAGTAAACTTGTGAAAAAAAACCCTTCTTACCCTCAGCGACTGCTATACGGTTAGGAGGTATCTGTTTTAGCTACCAGCTGTGCAGATAAGCAAATAAAAAGATATCAAGCTCCTAGAATTACAAGTTGATTTTATAATAATAATAATATTTTTAAAAAGTCCTTTGGAACAATCATTTTGTCAGTCCTGTGGTAAAATCCTCAGGCATAATTTTGGGGATAAGCTTTCACTGGAGACCTTGGGTTTCAAATTTAAGGGCAGGAGGCTGGAATGCTTCATTATTTCATAATGACCTGGGGTTGCAATCGAGAGGTGGGGTTTCCCCCCGGAGGGTCCTTGGTGAGCTGTCTGAGTGGCTTTGATGCAGTCTTTGACATCCCCCAGGGGTGGTGGAAGCAAACGCTCCAAGTCTGATGGCGCATCCCAGGTGCTTCCCGGAGTGACCTTGGCCCCACCACGCTGGGCTCAGCTCCCTCCACGAGCCAAAGTGGACCTGACACCACCTGTCGGGCGGAGGACCCCAGAAAAGCTATCACTTTTATTTTTTCTTTATTTCTGGATAAAGCAATAGAGTATCATGCATCAGAAATGTAAGGAAGAAAAGAGAGATGACAAGGAAGTGGGTCCCAGCATCAGAACCCTTTTGTGTAAGCACCGGCCAACATAGGAAAGGGCTTTTACTTCTTTGTGAGTTACTGCTGGAAGACATGGTGTTTCTAGGGCCCATGGAGGTCAACTGTAGTGACGGTAATAATACTTTCCAGATGAAGGAATAGAGACCAGTCTGTACAACGGCGTCAATGAGATTGAAAAATTAAAGGAAGACTGGGTAAGAAGATCTGCGCTATATGATTACTGCAAATATAATTTGCACATTTTCTTCTTATGAGGATTTATAAGACCACATAAAACCGACCTAGTGAAGAATAACAAAAATATTAAAGCTATGATAAAGAGAAACAATACAAGAATTTAAAAATTGCAAAGAGAAAGGGGAAAGAAAAGTAAAAAGAAAAAAGGGAGAGGAAAAGAAGAAAAGTGACGCCTTCTTAAAGGGTTGTTCTTGCCCCCGTCAGCAGGGCAGACTGGCTATTGTTTGGGCTGCGGAAAAAGGGCAGAGACCAAGAGAAAGTCACACAATCCTGAGAACAGGGATGAGAAGACAACCTCAGGTTTGAAAGATGCCAGGAAGGAAGTTCTGAAAAATTAACTTAAAAGTCGCCAGCAGAGAAGCATTTCTGAAGAACTGCACGTCCATGATTTGCTTGCAAGGCTCAACGACATCTGTTCAGTGTAGAAACCAAACTGGTGGTAAAACAAGCGAGAAGTACAAAATCACTAATTTGGGGAGGGAGGGTCATTTCTAAAGTGCACTTGGAATCGGAAGTGCCTTTCAGCATGTCGAGCCGGAAGGCATTTTCATACTAAGAGCGAAACAGTGGAGCCCAAATCACTGGTCTCCTGGGCCCAAGGAGAAGGCGTCTCAGCTCCAGTGTTGGCGAGCAGAGTGTGAAGAATGTGAGATCATCATCCAACAGAAGAGTCTCCTCCAGGGCAGTGGATGCCAAGAAGAGATCAGAGGATTGAAACCCAATTAGTGGATCAAAGGGTGGGAAGTGAGGATCCAGAAGGAAGAGTAATGATTTTAGACCTCCACGGGCAAGATTCGAATGGAAAGGTGATAATGGTATGCAGCCGGCAAGGAAGACTGCAAATAATTGAATGAAAAGAGAATTGGCAGGGTAATATTTTTGTTAGGAGAAAGGAGGAAAATAGTGAGTTAATAAGGAGTTGGATACTGATGAAAGGAGATGCAAGGAATGGGGCGAGCTGGAATTCAGATGCTTCCTCTGCCAGCTTCCGATGGACGTCTTCCATGGAAACTGAAGGTCACATAGACGGGAAAGCTGGGAGTTTGTGGTGCCATCGAATAAGAATGAAGGAAGAACTGGAAGTAGAACACGGCAAGACTGCTTCTTCTAAAAAGTCAACGTAGCCCGTGAGCTTGACTGGCAACAAATGAAGATTTGGGTTTTTATCCCTCGCTGCCTTTCTGTGAGGTTGACTCTCATTTGTTCTGAATGGCCACTTGAGGTCAGGTCCATGCCTGCTTCGGAGTGTGCACTAATCCTTACAAGGTCATTTCTGAAGGGACGACGCCAGGATTGAAAAGTTCTCTCCTGGAGTCGTGGAACCTCTGCTCTCTGGGTGTGCTCCATCATAATCCTCCCATCTGCAGGTGAGGGAAAGGAAAAGGCAACACATTGGTGACAAGAAAAGAGAAACACAACGATAACTGCTCTGGTTCCTGTTGGCTTAGTGGCTCTAGCTGCTGTTATCCGGAAAATGTTTACCAGCCAGGAAAAATGTGCTTGCTGAGTAAGGCAGCAGCAAAGCATCAAGTCTTACAGAGACCACAGGAAAGAGCGCCATGTCTAGGTTATCATCTCCTATCTAGAGTGTGCTTGATGCATCTCTAATAATCCTTGAGTTCCATCTTTCATCCCAATGTCCTCACACAGTGATAATAAAACCTTTAATATCAGGAAAGGGAGATGAAGTGGTACCTCAACTCTTCTTAGATGAGTGGGAGAAGATGGAAGACAGAGGGAAGAGGCCCCTGAGGCCCCTGTCAGCGCTGGCCAGGGAGCCCTGAATGAAGGGAAGCCACGGACACTGTTCAGTGGACCAGCAGGGCCTTGGCCGCTGTGGTCTGAAGCACACTGTGGCGGGAGAAAACTGAAAAGATCAATGTAAATAAGCGACTCCTGAAAATGCTTAGGCCTCTCTCCGACCTTTGGAAGAACGATCAACCAGGGGTAAAGGTAGCTGCCCTTCTCATCGTGTCAATGCAGGGGTCAAACGGAGCGACAGACGGAAAACCACCTGGAAACAGGAAAGTGCCGCACAACCAGGCTCGGGAGGGTGAAAATGACGACTCCTGACCACGTGCACAGGAGGCGTCAAGACAGACCCCTCCCCACCCTGCACAGGTGTCTAAGCATGTCCTGAAAAAGTCCAACTCTGTGCCCCTCTGCAGAGATCCCTGCGCTCACCTCTCAGGGGCCACTCTCCATAAACACACCTCCATGGCTCTGTTGGTGATTTCACGATTTCAGCGTTTGTCAGACTGAGGTACTATTACAAAACAAATCAACAGCAACAGTCCACAGGGCTGAAAAATCTGGTAAACAGGCCAGCAGGAAATGTCAGAGAGGCACGGGCTCCTCATTAGTGTCAGATAAAGAGCCAGATGCATGACAGGAACCGATGGCCAAGGCTGGGGACTAGACGTAACAGTATCCTGGATACTGGAAGAGTCATTTCGTGGGGCCTTCTGAAGATGAACTACATGTCTAACAAGTCCGTCAAATCACCCTGGGAACCTGATTTGACTGAACCCACTGCAAGTGAGGCTGCACCCAGCAGGAGAAATACCATTAAATTGTATGGATTCACACTATGCACACCTACACAAAACACTCCAATGACATGAACAGCATCGCTCTCAAAGACTAACATTCCAAATCGTACCACATCATAGAATGAGATGGGTGAAACCTGATATAGAAGACTTGGAGATTTAAAGACTTCAGGCAAATACAGCATTGGTGGGTTTTGTATTTTATCGTTTTCATTAGAGAAAAAGAACAGCAGTATCAATGCTAACATTTACCGAGCATTTACGACGTTTAATCAGTGTGCTAAGTCCTGTACACGCATATCTAATGTCATCCTCAGAGTGAGCCTGCAGGTAGGTATGGTAGTTATTAGAAATGGAGAAACTGAGGTGTACTGAAGTTTGTAAAAATGTACCCACAGTTATACGGCTAACAGGTGGCAGAGCTGTGATATTGATTAAGGTCTGTCCTACTTCAGTGTCTGAGCTTTTAAGCACTATTTTTTTTTTTTTTTTTAAAGATTTTATCTATTTTATTTTTTCCCCCCAAAGCCCCAGCGGACAGCTGTATGTCGCAGCTGCACACCCTTCTAGTTGCTGTATGCGGGACTCGGCCTCAGGATGAACGGAGAAGTGGTGCCTCGATGCGCACCCGGGATCCGAACCCGGGCCACCAGCATCGCAGCGCGCGCACTTAACCACCAAGCCACAGGGCCGGCCCTTAAGCACTATTTTAAATTGCCTTGCATTCATATAATTTTTGGATTAAAACAAAGTCTATGCAAAGTCATCTGTGAAAGCCTGGTCTTTCACAGAATAACTAACACACATGGTCACGTCTTCTTATCTTCTCCCCGTCTAGCCGTGGCCGACAAGACCAGCAGAAGACTAGCCCTGCACCCGCCTCTCAGTGGGGCAGGAGCAGACCTGTGGCCCACACCAACGCCTTCCAAGGTGGCCCCCTCCTCGGACACTGGGGAAGGACTCACTAAATGCTTCCCCAGCTCAGAATCAACCACCAGAGACTGAGGTGTGGCACTGGGCGGTGAGGAGGGGGCAAGTGTTGGGGGGGACCAAAGAGCTTGGTATTTAAGGAGCCATCCCAACCTTCAGGCACACACAGCACAATCTTCATTATACTCTTTATTAAACATGTTTTAATGTTCTTTCTTTCTTCCCATTTGATAACCAGCCTCTTCGATATATGACCTTCCGTCTTTGAGAGATAACAGAAACAGAGCAGCTGTGGCAATAAACTGCACATAAGCATCGTCAGAAATGTGTTCTGACCAAGTGGGAGCCGTGTCACTGCCCCAGACTTCTACCTGTCACAGCAGGAAGCGGATATTTCGTTTCTCCTACAATCAACAGGGGCCTTCCTCTGATAACACGAACCCACAGGGCTTATTTACAAGACTACCACTTGCTTTCCCTACATTTTTTGTAAAATGGCTCAACAGACACCGAATGCACTGCAGCTGGCAGTGTTCAGGAAGAGGAGCTTTCCCTATGGACTCGTGGAGGACGGGATGGGGACAAAGGGCAGCCGGCCACGAGGGTCCTTCTTCCTCGTTTCTCAGGCCCCCTCGAGCAGGCCATCGGCATCACGTTGACCGGTCTCTGCCCCTTGGGATGAGGGCAGTCATGTTGTGGAACCAGCTAGACGTCTTGCCTTCCTTATTTTTTCCTTCTCAGATTGTTTTTCACGTTCTAAGAAGAGACTAAAAAGAAAGAAAAAAGAGGCCGCAGCAGCAGCGAGGCAGCTCTCCTCGGCGCCCTGGGCTGGCCGCGTGGCCTGTCCTCCCTGCGTCCTTCCCAGGCCCCAAGTCACGCATCACTCATCTTGTCACATTGAACTCCAGATGCTCCTACCCTAGAGAATGCTCTGACTCCGGCCATTTTTCTTCATTCTCACTAACAATTTGGTAATGAAATATTGATTTTTAGTTAGATTCATATTGATGCTATTAGGTTTGCATTGATAAATCATGCCGGCCTCCTGTCTGGGCGGCTGCAGAGTGCTACACTGAGCCCTGGAGATTACAATCAACTCATTGATGTGTTAATTTGATGGATTTTTTCGTTCTCTTAGAAGGAGTGGGAGGGTAGAGGAAGATTTTTCAGTGGGCCCTTGTAAAGTTTTCACAGAGAAATCGGGGACAGTAATTGCAGGCTTCGCGGTGCACATTCGCCTCCAGACTCCTCGTCTTGTCTGGCCGGGACATGAAAAGCAGGAAGCAGTGCGGCAGGGGCCGGTGTGGGAGGGCAGGACGAGGGATTAGAAGGATATGACACACCTTGTAAACACTGTCCCAGAGCCCCGCATGGGGATGGGAAACAATTTCGGTTAAATCCTAATGAAGCCATTTAGAGGCCATCATGAAAAAGCATTTCCATCTCCAGAACAGTCTGTATGGGGACTGCCCCGGGGAAAGCGGAGGTGGGCTGTGGGTGCCCTTATAAACCAGGAGAGGTGGCTCAGCCGCCTCCTCCTGGCTGATGGCAGCGGTGGTTTTGGGGGCATTTTCCCTCCGTTCTTTCCCTTGGAAAGTGCCACTTAGCAAGTCAGTGTCCTCAGCATCTGCAGCCTATTTAAAACAGCCTCTTGATTTGATTTATGGTCCTGTGCAAATGCACTGTCTGTCATTAAGGGACAAGACTTGGCTGCACCAAAGGATGGTACTGTGATTTCCTTCAAAGACCAGGGTTGGGGGGAGGGGAGCTGCTGCCAGAGGCTCCAGAAAGAAAGAGCTTTGAAATGCTTAGCTGGGAATTCATTTTGTTTTGTTTTGTTTCGTTTTTAGAGAAAAACTATTTCACATTCAAGCCTGATGTGCCCTGTCTCTGAGAGCTTTCCATCTCCTCCTTCTGATAAGCACAAAAGAGCAATTTCACATAGCCAAGTCCGTTCCGTTAAATTCACATGTGCACGTGTGCATGTTCATATGTGTGTGCAACAAATTTAAGGCCTGCTTTCTGAAATAGATATGCACACACACGTGAGTACACGTGCACACACGCACACAGAGAGAGGAAGACAAAGCTCCAGAGTCGTGCTGTGCTGGGTGAGGGAATCATTGGGCTGGCTGAGGTGGATGGGAAGGAGGAAGGGAAATTTGTGTCAGTCCCGTTCATCTGGGCATTTTAAAGAGCTCTAATGATGAGCCAGTCGGATTGATGTGCCGCATCTTAACACACAAGCTGCTGGAGAAACAGCCCAGCCTGAGGGGCCTGCCAGCACGTCCTCCTCAGAAGCTGGTGTGGAGGGGACCCTGTCACTAAAGCAGGTGCGGAGGGTCCTCCAAGTGAGCGTCATCACTCACTTCTTGGCCACCCTGTGGGGTCAGTGTGGGCCCTTCCCAAGGTTAAAACGTTATGTACACATAGTTGTCTGTCTGTCTATCTGTCTGTCTTTCTGTCTGTGGAGAGGAAAGGAGAGGGGGAGGGAGAGAGAGAGGTGGCTGGACTTAAGCACCTCATTGTCACCTCAAGGATATTTTGGTGGCAGTAGGCTTGGGGGAGTAAGAAATTTATAAACCTCAAAGCCTTTCAAGATCACAGTAGCAAATACTCCTTGAAGTTTTCTAACTTGTCCTCCACTCCTAAGCTCTCAGGAGTTCACAGTTTTAACCCTCTCCTTCCCTTTTGAAGATTCATCTCATGTCACTCTAGAAGGAACCAGCTGCAGTCACTGGGACAAATCCCTGGACCCGCCCCCACGGCCCAGGTTCCAAGCTGTGACTCCAGACCCAGTTCCCAGCCCAGAGGAAGGAAAGGAAATCATGTCTGCGAAAGCATTTGGTCAATTATAACACATGGGGAAAGTCAGAAGCCATGTTGTTATCAGGGAAGCCCAAGACGCTGGGGAGATGGGGACCTTGCTAAAGCACTCCCCCCACTACGACACACAGTTTTGAACATTAGACAAGCAGAGGTCATGTACGAGACCCTGCCTCGCAGGGGTAAGCAGATCACGTCTCAGGTGGATAATAGCCAGGAAGAACAGGGCTCATTTACTCCAAGGGGGCCCTGAGTAACCAGCCAGGACTGGCCTGGGCCGTCAGCCTCAGCAATTTCCCACCGAGGTTACACCCCTTCCCAGTCTGAACCTGTCTTCACTTGAAACTGTGAGTGACCAGGTTACGCCTCATCCTCACCTTCACAAATACAACCCATGCCTAATCAAATGCTTACCCCATACCCAGCCCTGCCCCAAGGGGCAGCCCAAAAGAGCACAGGCTCACCCTTGGAGGAGGTCCCTCAGCTCTGCTCACATTGAGTTGCTGCAAGTCCAGCTACACAAAACTGTGAGACCCTCCACAAGCAATTACATTCAGATTAATCTTCGTGACTCACACAGTGGACGAGAACTTGCCAGTCAAGAGTGTCAAAGCCACCTTCATCCCACGTGTTCCGTCAATCTTAACAGTTATGCTAAACACACACACTAAATTTACAGTCTGTTGGGGAGATGCACCATCCACCTCAACAGCTCTAATTCAAAGAGACATCAAGCTCGCAACCCCCGGTATGGCACATAAGTCCCCAAAGAGGAAGCGCCCTTCCACACCTGCATTCCTCTTTTCCCTCTACCAGCTCTCCTTGTGGGAACAGAGCTTACCCTCCAATCCAGATGACCAAGAGTCTCCTTTCCATGACCTTCTCCTTTTCCATCACCATTCCACACCCAAAATATCTCATGGTCACTGTTACAATCATTTCTCCCTTGCTCTTTCCCCAAACCTTAGTCTTTCCCTTCCCGATCATGTCTACACTGTTGGCGCATCAATCTTTCTCAAACATAAGTCTCATGTCTGTCTCTTCAAAAAATACACAATGGCTCTGCCTTGCCTATAATTTCACATCCAAACTCCTGACCTGGCTTTAATATCCTCCATTTGGTGCCAAACCCAGCCAGCCTTTTTCTCCCCACTCCCTCCTCCCCACTCAGCATCCTCACCCATCAGACCAGGCACATTTCTGTAAAGCTTAGACACATGTCAATGTCTCAGATCATCCTTGTCCGCGGCATATGAATCTTGACATTGCTATTTATTCTGCCATGTGGCCTTGTATAAATTCATTAAGGAAACTGAGATTCAAAGACTGTCTGCAAAATGTGCATGCCTTGTTGTGTTATTGAAAGCATGAGATTCTGTATGTAAAATGCCTGCAGAAGAACTGGAAGGGTTATTGGCACTGAAGAAGCCCTGGCCCCTTCTCTGAACTCGGCCACCCCTGACAGAAATACCCTTTTCCTCTTAACTTAGACAAATCTCTGTAATCCTGTCCCTCCAGAAAGCCTCCTCCTACCACTGTACTCAAGCTCACAGGGACCTTTGGCTTCTCCAAGTCTTCGTTTTACTGAGTAAAGGCCCGGAAGCTTCAGGGAGACTAGCTGGGGGCATTAGCGAGCACAGGGTCAGCCTCTGCACTGCACGTGTGATGCTGAAAACCGGCAGCTGAAATGATTCTCATGTGGACTGATGTTAATGGTTTAGGACCAGGTGGCAACCTGCGGCCACGGATTTACAGTCCATGGTGCTTTGTCCATCTTTTAATTTGAATTTTTAGACAATTTTCAAAATGTGGTAGATTTCTCATAAATATTCATACCTGACTTCTCTTAAAAAGCCTGGAGAAGGGTAGGACTTAGAAGCACATGCTCTCTGCCATTTCAGGTGAGTTCCTTAGCTTCTCTGTCCTTATGGACAGCATGGTGATCATAAAAGCAGGTACCTTATAGTGTTGCTATGGGTTGCTATAGTATGCTATAAGAGCATTGAATGAGTTAATACACATGAAGCACACAGAACAAAAAAGTCATTATCTATATGTTAACTTTTTTTTTTCTGGTAAGTTGGACCCCCATTCCCACTTGGGGGAAAATGATTGGAGCTGTAAATTCTGCCTCCTTTAGACTGACCGTGCGCACTCCTGTTATATCTGGCCAGGGTCACTGATGGGTATCACTTGTCTAGGTATTGTAGGCAGCGGAGTATGCTACCCTCGACATCATAAGTGAGGCTCAAGGTGGTGCTATAAGATGTGACTCTGGTTGAATATCACGCCGGGTGTTGGTTAGCAATCAAGAGGCTGAGGAAGGAGGGGAGCTTGACGGGGGTTTAAAATGGGGGGAACAAGGCGGCAGTGCTGGGACATCAGCTGGTGCAGATACAGGCTGATGAGCAGGCAGAGTCCACTGAGGAAGAGGCGGGCAGGCAGCAAAGGCCCAGGGAGAAAGCCAGCCTCAGTTCTGGGATGTCATCACAGGCAGGGAGGAGGAGAAGGCGGCAGGAGACATGTAAGCAGGCAAGCCAGTTTAGAATCTGGGAATCAGGACTGCAGACGAGGCGTCCAGAGAAAGAAGGGCCAGCACACAGCCGACCGGGCACCAGGGAACCGCCTAACGAGGCCCACAACTCAGAGCCGAGGACACGTGAGTAAATCACTGGCAGAAGTTCAGCCTTGTGCTTTGACCACTGATCACAGAGCAGGGGCGACCTGCCATCCCCCTGGTTTTGCGATCACTGCTCCAGGATGAGCTGGCCGAGAGCACAGGCCAGAGGAGGCCACCACTCCAGACATGGGTGGCATGCTGGGGCCGCAGCACCAGGACCAGGGCTTACAAAGATTGATAAAAGCTTGCGTCCAGGGTGGGCATCACACAGATTAATTCAGGCATCTAAGCAATTTCTTCATCAGCCGCAACAATCCCCCAGGCCTGGAATACCCACTCCTTCTGCAACAAAAAGAATTCCAGTCGATGTATTTTTTAAAATCTAACAATGAGCATCAAAGAAAACATAAATTGCTATCCAAGTCTCAGGGCTAAATGATAGTTACCAAAATAACTGACCTTGCTTAACAGCACATGAGATTCTAAGTTCAGAAAGTTGTATAAATTGCAGTTACTTTGTTTGCAGAGTGGGACAGGTTTCATATTCTCACTTACTTCTGGATCTACCCACTCCACATGAAGTTTTTAACTAGGTGAAGAAGGATAAAGCATAGCCAATGAAACTTTTTTAATTGAAAATCATTACCGAACGGCTTTCTTCTAAGACAAGCAGCTTCGGCGCCTGGACCTCGTGCCCTCCTCCGATTGTGCCTCTTTGTAGCGTTTACCGGCAGGCACAGGTCAAGGCGACCCACAATGGCGGGTTTGACTTCAAGGACCCGCTTACAATTCCCTATCTGACAAAAATAACCTCTTTCATGGGGAATTTGAGAATCTAAAAATTGGCGGGCGAGGCTTCTCTGTGGGAGACGAGCACAAAGCAAGGGCAGGATATGTGAGCATCTTCTTACGAGGCCATAAAACTTAAGAAACCCCTTTGGAGGTGTCTGTCCCCACCTTGGCACCCTTCTTCAGGCAATCGCAATAAAAGGGCTTTGTCACTGAGAACAAGGTGTCCCTGGCAGCCCCTTTCTGTTTTTAGCCCAGGCGCTCACCTGTCAGGTTGTTGACACCATTCCAAGTGAGGCTTTTTTCCTAATGCCTTCCCTCCCCTGGGGGAACCCTTTCCTTGACATCTATGACAGCCCCTCAGGGGAATCGTTGTGTGAAACGGCCTTCTGTGAAGTTTGCTCTCTGATCCTGACCTCCCTTAATTGTCTCTGTGTCCAAATGTCTCGGTGGCCTTGGGGCCACAGCAACACGTGAAGGCCCCCCGCGAGCACCCCGGGGAGGCGGTTATCCGCAAGCTGTATACTTTCAACAGCTTTCTCTGCCTCTTAGGAACTAAACTCAAGATGGCGGTGAGCCATGCCAAATCCCCATTCAATTTGGATCCCAGTGGCCTCAGCAGTGAGTTCTTTGCCTCATAAATTTAATAGCAAATGCTGCGTTCTATCCTCTAGAAAAGTTCCAAGAGTTGAAATTTGGAAGTCAATGTCGGAGCTCTGAAATGTAACAAATCCAAGAGGATGAAGACACTGAAGCACAAAGGTCAAGTTCTCTGCGAAGAATGCAACGCTCCACCTTCGCTGCAGCCTCAGCGCCGGCCATCCCCCTCCACAGCCCGCCCAGACATCCGCGTCTGTCTCAGGTCCACACCGCCCCTTCATGAGCCCGCATCTCCACCCAGGCTGTTCGTCCTACCCAGTACGCTCTGCTCTTCTCGTCTGCCGCCTGTCCCGCTAACCTGCTCTTAAGAGCTTGGACAGAGGCCGCCTTTTCCCTCACTCACCAGGGAGGCGGGTTGTTGGGCTCCCGCGCCGCATTGAAACAGTTGTCTGTGTTTGCCGTCTCCACTTCCTTTACTCCCATCCTCTCTTTACCTCCCTCCAGTCAAGCTTTTGTTTCACCAGAACTGCTTGTGAGGATCACTAATGCTTGACCATTGATGAAGCCAGTGGTCTAACTTAGACCCCATTGCACTTGACCTGTGAGGACCGATGGGCACACTGGGCCACTTGCTCCTCATTAATGGGCAGTCTTCACTGAGTGCCCAGTCCCCACACTCTCCTCACCTTCCTCCTCCTCATGGCCCCTCCTGCTCTGCTCCTTTACCAATTCCCCTCATCCTCTGGAATTCCTCATGTTGAAATTCACCAGAGCGCTGACCTTGCTCCTCTCATATCTACACTACACCCTTGGCCATCTGTCCCTTATCGCAGGTTTAAATGCTATCTAAATGCCAGTGACTCCCAAATCCACATCTCTAACCCCGACATTTCTATTTGATTCTAGACTAATTGCCCCACTGCCTACTCACCATAGCCATCTGAATGTCTAATCGATTTTGCAAACTGAACGTGTCCAAACGGAACCTGCTCCTCACACAGACTTTCCTATCTAAGTTGAAAGAAATTCAATTAAGTTGCTCAGGAAAAAAAAATAACCTGTGCATAATCTTTGACTCCTCTCTTTCTCACCCCTCCTTCAATCCATAAGCAAATCAGGTTGACTCTGTATTCCACGGATACCCAGTCACTTCTTACAAACTCCACTATCAACACCCTGGACTCACCCACCATCACTTCTCTCCTGCATTAATGCAATTGTCTCCTCACTGGACTGTCTGCTTGCCTCCTCATCCCCCTAGTCTATACTCAGCACAGTAGGTTTAGGGATTTTTTTTTTTAATACTTAAGTCATAGCGTATCTCTACTCTGCTCAAAACTGTCCAGTGACTCCGATCTCACTCAGGAAAAATGCCAGAATCCTTCCAATGGCCAACAAGACCCTACTTGATATGGACTCAAGTTACATTCTGGTGCCATCTTTATTGTTCTCCCCTCACTCACTGAGCTCTGCCCACACCGGGCTCCTTGAAGTCTTTGAACACATCAGGTACACTCCCAGTAGGGCCTTGGCGCTGGCTGTTCCTACTGCCTGGAATGCCCTCCCCAACCTTTCCCTGTCCGCAGCCAGATGTTCACATGGTCACCTCCCTTCCTCCTCTCCTTCCTTCATGTCTCTGTACAAAAGTTACCATCTCAGAGACCTCTGTGCCACCCCATGAACAATGACAGCTCCCCCAGCTGGCACTTCTGAACCCCTTACCCTACTCTATTTCTTTTCTACATGGACTTAACACCTTCTAACACACCCTATAACATACTTATTTCTTGTGTTTATTATCCACGGACTGTGTCCCTCCATCAGAATTGAAGAGCCACCCTGTACAACAAGGGTCTTTGTTCTCATTTACATCGCAAGCACCAGGAAGAGGCTTGACACATAGTAACTTGTTAAACAAGTTAATACCTTTCATTCTTTACACGTTACCTCTTCTTCCACCTCGATCCGGCAGCCCTATGAAGACAGAAATTGGGCCTGTATTGCACTGTCTCACTTGCCTTTAGCGTGGTGCCTGGTTCAGAGCAGGCAGCCAGTCAGTGTTTGAGAAACGAATAAATGAACAAACAGAGAAGCCAACGTGCACAACTCTCTCCAGCATTGACATTGTTCTCCTTATGTCCTCTCAGACAAGGACACTGTCCTGCCTCCCATTCTCTTATTGCAAAGGAACACCAAGAGTCACACATTATTTTCTATGGAATGGAATATTTTTAATAGGTTTTGGACACAACATGCAGTTCCTTTTTAGTACTGTGGAGGGAGAAGCAGGGAATAAAATGGCCCACTAGAGTGGGGTTCTACTATAGGTCTTACTTTTTGATGGTTTGCAGAGCATGACAGGCTCAAATATATCCCTCTAAATTCATATGTTGAAGTCCTCACCCCAGCACCTCAAAATGTGACCTTATTTGGAAATAGGATCTTCAAAGAGGTAATTAAGTTAAAATGAGGTCATATGGGTGAACCCTAATCCAATATGATTGGGGTCCTTATAAAAAGGGGACATTAGGACACAGACACATAAGAGGGAAGACCATATGTGGACACAGGGAGAAGGTGGCCGTCTGTAAGCCAAGGAGGGAGACTCAGGTGAAACCAACCCTGCTTGCACTCATCCTCAGACTTCTGGCCTCCAGAATTGTGAGAAAACACACTTCTGTCGTTTGAGCCATCTAGTCGTTTGTACTCTGTTATGGCAGCCCCAGTAAACTAATCCACAGTGATGACCACATAAACCACCAGAACATGAGATTTCAAAATTAAACAACCAATACTTGACAGCCAGAAATCAAAGGGGTTCTCTTTCACCTTTCTGGTGAAATTGTCATGAAGGAGACAAATTCATGCCCATAAAGGAGGACTGTTCATTCTAAACCCAAATCAAAATACCAACCACAGCTGCTGCTTCCAGCCTATAGCAGATCACTTCCTCACCATAAAATGCGTTTATCGTAAATGGCAATTTCTTATTATAATTAATTAATCATTAGACAACATTCTGCACTGTATTGTCTTCTGAAATTTATTTATTCATTTATTTATTTTTTCCTTCATTACTTATTTACTTTCATAGAGAAGACTGGGACATTTCTTAAGCTAAATTTCTAACCTTTATATGACCCTTGCCAACTATTCAAACACAAAAAATATTAAAAAATAATTATGGGTCAATTTAACAAAAATCCAAAATTCTCTCTCTTTTTTTCTTAGCTACTGAAGAAATATCAGAAATGACATATATAAATTGGAAATCATTTCCCGCTTGCCAGCATATCTCAAATTGATGTGGCCAAGAATATTCCTTGTAATTGTTAAATTAATTTATATATTCTTGATGTATTGTTCTTCGCGTGAAAATCACTCATCATTCTTCCTTGGCTATTTGCCTTTTTTTCTAAAAATAGAGAAAGTTGCATGGGACACAGCAAAAAAAATGTCTCCTGCACATAGGGCACCCAGCTGAGGACCACTTTTAGCACAACTCACAACTCAGGTGTGTTTTACAGCAGAGATCACATCACACCCAAAGCACAACATTACGATTTGCTATTGGAGTCTGAAAGTACAGGTGAGAGATTGAATTTTCCTTAAAGGAAAATAAAGATAAATAATTATGCCTTTTGGGGGTAGGCCTCCTACAAAAACTCCTTCAAGGCTCAATATCTGCAGTTTCCTGCCTAGAAGTGCATGGATATGGGAACAATATTAACAAAATGTCAAGGCAACATACAAATATTTTAAAAACCTAATAAATCATCTCCTGATTAGTTTTAGCTGAGAGTACAGAATCACATTGGGCTTGGCTTAAATGTTATAGGAAAACTAGAATAATTCAAAAGAGATCCAGCACTACAGATTCTTCCCCATTTAAATACTACGTTGTCAAAGACTGTGTTCTGAGTGATACAGTTTTTCCGTTGCTCCATAGTTCAATGAATGCTAATTGATTTCAAGTGATCTGTCGCCCTACTCTCTGTCATAAGGATTAAAATAGGGAAGGTAAATTTTCATAATTCTGTATCTGTTAACTTTATCTAAAGAGCATCTATTATTTGTTAAAATAGCATACGGGTTTACATTTTTAAGCAATTTTATTCTGACAGATTTTTATTTTTTTGAACAAAATGGAGTTTCTGTTAAATGCTTTATGCAAATTATAAACAAACTATGTCTCCTCTTTTGTATTCCAACGCACCTGTGCATGAGCTGTTTATATCTTAGTGGTGTATCTTTAGTTGTCAAACCCTACATGACCACACCAGCAGATTACAAGTTATCCGGGATGCCCACCATCCTGTCTCTACCACACCAACCATCAGGTGTCTAGAATGTCATCCCTACACATGCGTATGCAATCATCGGAGTATAAATGCTCCCGCATATAAGGAATTAATTCATTGCCTGGTGACGCTGTTGTCTCCCTCAGTCAGCACATTTGTGTCTGCGGGTTTGTCTCCTCACAGGACCAGACCTCTCACTGTGGATCTAGCAGCGGGCAGTCATTTTCTGGCCACCATGCTGGGGTGCCGGACAAGCCCCACCTCCAGATAAGGGGTCTTGGGTTAGGGTGGAGGTCTCATTCGTGCACCGTTTCCTGAAATAGGACTATGCTCTCTGGCCACTTGACGTGGGTGTGGCAAAAGTTCTCTCATGAAGGGAAACCAAAGAGAAGAGCAGTATTTTTACTTCAAACCAGGTACATTTCAACAGAGAGGCCTTAACAAAGAATGGACACAGCTTGGTTATGGAATGAAGGTGGACAAGAGTCATTTAACCAATGGGAGTTGCCGAATCCTGGGGAAGCCTCTCGAAGTTTAGACACTGGGTGAGGGGTGGGCACTTGATCTCAACATCAAATTACTCAGGGCAATCGGAGTCACTGCTAAACCCATTCTATATGCCTCTATGGAAAAGGAGTTAATTTACTGTCAATAATGAGTCTATGGTTTCCTGCAGAAGAATTCTCATGGGCCCAACTAAATGTTCATGCTTATTTTAAAAACTAAATAATGCTGTCTCATTCCTTTTCCTTTTCATGGACTTTTTCTACTACCTTTGTTCTTAACAATACGGTGTAAATATATATGTAGTATAAATATATTACATATATACACACACACACACTTACTCATGGTCCAAGAAGAACTGTAAACACCTTCTTCATTAAACACATGTTTAATAATATTCACCTTAATATCTGCAAATCCCTGGCTAGACTCCTAAATTAATTTTTATTTTAAATTGGATTTCACTGCTAATGTACCTCTTCTTTAATTCAAACCACATCTCTTCTCTGTATCCAAGCACATGGGTTCTAACATTATCATGTAAATGTTAGGCATTTTCCTTCAGCCTGGTTTTAAAGGGCTGCCATATAGTCACACCATCCAGATTGCGTAGTTCCAGTGGTCAATGTTCATGTCCGAGAAGGAAGAAGTCACCTTCTGTTTTCTGGTTCTGCGTGTACAGAGCATGGAAGTTGCCACTCTGTCCTAACAACAAGTAAAAAGCTGAACATACTGAAAAAACAACAACTCTTCTTGAAAGTATGAGAAAGGGGAGGACACAGGGCAAAGCACTGTTCCCAAGACTGGAGAGACTAAGAGAGAGTAACAGCCTGTCAGGAGCACTGTGGGAACCAGAGCCGGGGTAGGAAAACCTGAACTGTAATTGATGAAATGCTGGAGGCTCAGTGTGGACAATTCTGGGAGTTAAAAACTCCAGGGAAACACAGTCATGGGGGGGGGGGGCCCTCAGTATTGTGAGATTTACCACCAGGAGCTCGAACAGGTTCTCACACTAAATATCAGAAAAAAATCCCCATGTGCTTCCTGCAGGGGGAGGGGAAAGGAACCCCTTCAAAATACACCAGTGCACTCTATTCTTAACAAGACCTTAACACAGCGGAAACTAGTTAACCAGGGACTAACCTGCTGGAGTATTATCAGAGCCTAACGGACCTGGGGAAAGGGAAATGCTCAATTTCAGCTCTTTCTAGCCATCCTCTCCCACCTATGGGAGAGGAAAAAATTGAGAAACACTTTGAAGTTCCCAGTCCAGAGGCACAGGTTCACTACAGACTGAGACCTAATCATAGGGCTCTAGAACGCTTCCCTCCCCTCACACCTCAATGCCCCATTCCTAAAGGCCTAGTTACAACAGTGCCTTTTACCCAGTACATCATATTCAGCTATCGAGAAAAAAATTACAAGGCATATAGAAAGGCAAAAAAATTTGAAGAGACAGAACAAGCATCAGAACTGATGTGGCTGGGACGTTGGAATTATCAGGCCATGAATTTAAAATAAGTATGATTAATATGTCAGGGGTTCTAATGGATAAAGTAGACTGCATGCAAGATCAGATGGGCAATGTAAGCAGAGAGATGGAAATCCCTAGGAAAAACAAAAAAGTGGTCGAGATTAAAAAAAAAAATTACTATAACAGAAAGGAAGAATGCCTTTGATGGCCTTATTAGTAGACTGGACATGGCTGAGGAAAGAATCTCTAAGCTAGAGGATATATCAATAGAATCTTCAAAAACCAAACAGCAAAGAGAACAAAAACTGAAAAAAAGAATGGAAAACAATATGCAAGACTTTTTAGACAACTATGAAAGGTGTAACATATATGTAATGGGAAAACTAGAAGTAGAAGAAAGAGAGAAAGGAACAGAAGGAACATTTGAAACAATAATGACTGAGAATTTCTCCAAATTAATGTCAGATACAAAACCACAGATCCGGGAAGCTCAGAGAACATCAAGCGGGATAAAGGCAAAAAAAAAAATTTACCTCAGCATATCATTTTCAAGTTACTAAAAAATGAAAATAAAGAAAAATCCTAACAGAATCCAGGAAAAAACACCTTACCTGGAGAGGAACAAAAATAAGAATCACATCCAATTTCTCCTCAGAAACCATGCAAGCAAGAAGACAGTGGAGTGAAATACTTAAAGCATTGAGAGAAAGAAAAACACAAACCTAGAATTCTGTACCTTGAGAAATTACACTTCAAAGGGGAAGGAGAAATAAAGACTTTCTCAGACAAAAAAAAATTGAGAGAATTTGTTGCCAGTAGACCTGCCTTGCAAAAATCTTCAAAGAAATTGAAAACAAGAAATCAATAGAGAAAATCAACAAAATCAAAAGTTAGTTCTTGGAAAAGGTTGATAAAATTGCTAAGCTCCTAGCCAGGCTAACTATGAAAAGAAGAGAGAGGACACAAATTACTAATATCAGAAATAAAATAGGGAACATCACTACAGATCCCATGGAAATTAAAAGGATAATAAAGGAATACTATAAACAACTCTACGCCTACAAATATAACCTAGATGACATGGACCAATTCTTTGAAAGACAAAATCTGTCAAAACTCACACAAGAAGAAATAGACAATCTGAATAGGCTTATATCTATTAAAGAAATTGAATCAATGATTAATAAATTCCCAAAACAGAAAGCACTAGGCCAGATGGGTTCACTGGTGAATTCTACCAAACATTTAAGGAAGAAATTATTTCAATTCTCTACAACTTCTTTCAGAAGATAGAAGCAGAGGGAACACTTCCTAACTCATTCTATGAGGCCAGCATCACCCTAGTACCAAAACCAGATGAAGACATTACAAGAAAAGAAAACTAAAGACCAATATCTCTCATGAACTTAGATGCAAAAATCCTCAACAAAATATTAGCAAATTGAATCAAAAAAAAATGTAAAAAGAATTATATACCATGACCAACTGGGATTTATCCCAGGTATGCAAGGCTGGTTCAACATTTGAAAATCAATTAAAGTAATCCATCACATCAACAGGCTAAGGAAAAATCATATGATTATATCAATAGATACAGAAAAGCATTTGATAAAATCCAACACCCATTCGTGACAAAAACTCTCAGTAAACCAGGAATAGAGGAGAACTTTTTCAACTTAATAAAGACTATTAGAAAACATCTACAGTTAATATCATACTTAAATGTGAGAAACTCGAAGCTTTCCCACTAAGATCAGGCACAAGGCAAGGATGTTCCCTTTCACCATTCCTGTCAACATTGTGCTAGAAGTCCATGCTAATGCAATAAGGCATAAAAGGAAATAAAACGTGTACAGACTGGGAAGGAAGACACAAAACTGTCATTGTTCACAGATGACATGATTGTCTCTGTAGAAAATCTGAAAGAATCCACAAAAAATTAATAAGTGGAACTGGAAACTAACAACTGGAACTAATAAGCAAATACAGCAAGGTTTCAGGATAAAAGATTCACATACAAAAGTCAATTGTTTTCCTATATACCAACAATGAACAAGCAGAATTCAAAATTGAAAACACAATACCATTTACAGTAGCACCAAAAAAAAGAAAAATACTCAGATATAAATCTAATAAAATATGTACAAGATGTATGTGAGGAAAACTATTAAACTCTGATAAACAAAATCAGAGAAGAACTAAATAAATGGAGAGATAGTCCATGTTCATGGATAGGAAGACTCAATATTATCAAGATGTCAGTGCTTCCCAACTTGACTTATAGATTCAATGCAATCCCAATCAAAACATCAGCAGGTTATTTTACGGATACCAACAAATTTACTTTAAAGTCTATGTGGAGGGCCGGCCCTGTGGCTTGGTGGTTAAGTGCGCGCGCTGCGATGCTGGCGGGCCGGGTTCGGATCCCGGGTGCGCATCGAGGCACCACTTCTCCGTTCATCCTGAGGCCGAGTCCCACATACAGCAACTAGAAGGATGTGCAGCTACGACACACAACTATCCACTGGGGCTTTGGGGGGAAAAAATAAAATAAATAAAATCTTTAAAAAAATAAATAAATAAATAAATAAAGTCTATGTGTAGAGCAAAAAAAAAAAAAAAACAGAATCTCCAACACGATACTGAAGGAGAAGAACAAAATTGGAGGACTGACACTACCCAACTCCAGGACTTACTCAAAAGCTAAAATAATAAAGGCAATGTGATATTGGTCAAAGAACAGATAAATAGATCAATGGAACAGAACAGAGAGCCCAGAAATAGACCTCCACTGATCTTTGACAAAAGAGTCAAATACAATGGAGCAAATATTGTCTCATCAGCAAATGGTGCTGGGACAACTGGCCATCTACATACAAAAAACAAAAACAAAAAATGAACTTAAATACAGACCTTAGCCTCTTCACAAAAATTAACTCAAAATGGATCATAGACCTAAATGTAAAGTGGAAAACTATAAAACTTTTAAAAGATAACATAGGAGAAAACTTAGATTGGGTATGGTGATGCCTTTTTAGATACAACACCAAAGACACGATCCACGAAAGAAATAATCAATGACTTGGACTTCACTAAAATTAAAAACTTCTGCTCTGCAGAAGACAATATCAAGAGAATGAGAAGACAAGCCACAGACTGGGAGAAAATATTTTCAAAAGACACATCTGATAAAGGACTGTTATCCAAAATAAACAATAAACACTCAAAACTCAACAATAAAAAAAACAACCTAATTAAAAAAGGGGCAAAGACCTTAACAAATACCTCACAAAAGAGGATATACAGATGGCAAATAAGCATATGAAAAGATGCTCTACATCACAGGTCATCAGGGAAATACAAATTAAAACAACAATGAGATGCCAGCACAAACGATTAGAATGGCCAAAATCTGGAACACTGACCAAAACAAATGCTGGTGACGAAGTTAAGTAACAAGATATATCACTCTCATACATTATTTGTGGGAATGCAAAGTGGTACAGCCACTTTGGAAGATAGTTTGGTGATTTCTTACAAAACTAAACATACTCTTACCGTGAAATCCAGTAATTGCACTCCTTGCTATTTACCCAAAGGAGTTGACAGTGTGTGCCCACACGAGCACCTGCACGCAGAAGTTTAGAGCAGCTTTATTCATAATTGCTGAAACTTGGAAACAACCAAGATGTCCTTCAGTAGATGATGGATAAATAAACTGTGATCCATCTAGACAATTGAATAGTATTCAGTGCTAAAAAAAAAGAGCTATCAAGCCGTGAAAAGACGTGGAGGAAGCTTAAATGGATGTTGCTAAGTGAAAGAAGCCATTCTGAAAAGGCCACATACTGTCTGATTCCAACTATGTGGCGTTCTGGAAAAGGTAAAACTATGTAGACAATAAAAATATCAGTGGTTGCCACAGTGGGGTCTGGAAGGGGCGACATAAATGGGCAGAACACAAGGACAGTGAGAATCCTCTGTACA